>NC_057803.1:486953946-487124470 GCF_018294505.1 Triticum aestivum
GACGCCGAAGGCGGCCGCGCCGTTGCCGTTGGCGACGGGGGGCGGCGCCGCGGCGTAGTAGGCGGAGCTGGCGTTGCCGGGGTTGGGCGCGGCGTTGGCCGGGTAGCCCATGGCGGGGCCGGGAGGCGGCGGGGCCTTGGCGTTGGGGCGGTCGCCGTCGGGCGGGTGCGCCGCTGAGGAGGAAGAGGACGCCGGGTGCATGGCGCCGGCGGTGGGGTTTTTGCTTGCTTGCTTGATGGGGGAGGGAGGCGACGATGGAGATTTGGGATCTGGAGGAGGACAGGAGCAGCCGAGCAGGAGGATGGAGTCGGTCGGTAGAAACGGCGGTGGAGGGGGAGGGCAGCGCGTCGTGGGTTGGCGTAAATGCAGATGCGCCGTGTTTTTTGCCCCTTTTTCTCGGCGTTGGTTATAGTGGATGGAGTATCAACTTCGATTCTCCACGCCGCGCGTCAGATCGTCGCCGCGTTGGTACTATTGGTAAAATCATCGCGTATATATAGGGTGTTGTGGAGCATTGCACGTCGCCACGAGACTCGTAATTCAAGTCTACCTCTCAGCTTTTGGAATCTTTTCTTTTGACCGACAGGAACCGGAACCAGGTCTGGCGTTTCAACGTCGCCGTGGACGCGAGGCGATGTTTCCCAGGTGGCAATGGACGAGGCATGCAAATTGCAAAAGATTAAAAAAGAAAGTGGTAATGGAGGAGGAGTGCCCAGGTCTATACGGCCCTTGACGAAAATTCCGTCCGAATCTTCTATGCTGCTACAAAAAGTTCCGTGGAAAACAAAGAGAAGGACCCTCGACGCGACGGTGAAGACGTGACTCAGGCGAGAGTGGAAGGGACACGGTTCGCTTTGTCGAAAACGAGGCAGGAGCGGTGAAAGGGATGAGCGAGTGCCACTTTTCTTCCACCAGCTTCAACGCAACCCGCACCAACAGGAAAACGGAAGCCGCGTCCTGTGTTCTTTCCCTTCGCGCACAAGCAGAAATGAATGGCCTCTCATTCTCATTTCCACTATCTTTCTTTCTTCAAAAAGGATTCTCCTCTCCTTTTGTCATCCACCAGTCGGTTCAGTACAGCGATCTTAGGCCAACTCCACCGCGCCGCGCGATCCCAAACGGACGTCCGTTTTGTTCGGATTTGAAGTCGTGTTCGGACGTGTCCTGAGATGCGGTGGCCGTGCGACCAACGCGCGGCCGCATTCGTTTGCCCTATCCTATCCGTGTCTATTAAAAAAAACAACGTTTACAATGCCAAGTCCTAGTTCACGGCCCCAGTTCATCACGCCGGCAACAAAGCCAGCGGCCTACACGTCCATCGCCGGCATCGGTTGGCCGGCAACACAGCCAGCCTCCAAAATGAATAGTTGTCCTCGCCAACAACACAGCCAGCGGCCGGCAACACAGTCGGCCTCCAAAATGAATGTTTTCTCGCCGACACATTGCCAGCGGCCCAGCGGGCGAGCGACACCCATGCCAGCCTCCAAAAGAACGGCCACGTCGATCGAACGACCTAGTTCAGGCCTTCGGCGTCGAGCATCTCCTTCTGCTTGGCCTCGAACCAGGCCCCCGTCTTGTCGCTCATCTTCGACAAGTCCACGCTCATGATCGCAAAGGCCACCTCCTTCGCTTTGGTGGCGGCATTGGTGGCCTCGATGTCGAGCTGCCTCTGCCTGGCCTTGACGTTGTCGACCTAGATGTCGAGCTGTCTTTGCCGGGCGACCTCTTCCATGTCGAGCTGCCTTTGTCGGGCCACCTCCTCCATGTCGATCTTCCTCTTCTTGGCCGCCTCCTCCATCTCAAGCTTCTTTCTTTGAAGGTCTAGGTATTGCTTCATTTGCTCGTCCTTGCTTTGCCACTTCTTCTCGTCCCTCACATCCTTTTGAGACATCATGCCATGCAAAGTGTCATGCAATGCCATGGATGAGGCATCACGTATGTCATCAACCTTGGAGTTGGTCTTGCCCCTCGACCTCTTCGACGCCTCGCCATCTCCACCTCCGGCGAACTTGGTCGTCTTCAGTTCTCTCTCCCTTTGTAGTTCACGGTATTGTCCTTGAACTTAGGGCAATTGTTGATGAGCGTCCAACAATGTGTAAGAGTGAATGGCTTGTCATTGTGCCGGGCCTTGAATGCCTATAACACATGATCAACAAGAAGTGAACATGCAAACATATACAAGGCCGAAGTCTCATGGCCGTAGCAAGGAAAGGGCTAGGAAGAGGAGAGCATACCATGTCCCCAATGCCGAGACCACTCACGGGCCGTGCTTCAACGCTCTCAAATGCGGCTTGATACTTGTTGCACTCTTGTTGGATGAACAACCATCTCTTTTGAATCGAGCCGATGCCACAGTTGCTTGTAATTTGGTGGGGCTCGAACATCTTCCTTCCATGGAATGTTTTGTGGACTCTCGTCCAAAAAACAATGCCCTTTTATTGCGCACCTGTCCTCGGATCTTGGCTAATCTCCATACAAGCTTGGCAAATCAACTTGTCCTCATCTTGTGTGTATGAACACGTGCGAATGCTCTTCCTCTTCTTTTGTGCTTCCGCTCTTTGGGTCAGCTCGTCGATGAACAATGGCGCGCCACTAATGTCAACGTCATTGCCTTCTTCTTCTTCATCATCACCATCACCTTCGACATAGATGTCATCGTCTTCATGCCACGAGTCACCATGGTCGTAGTCTGCACGGTCGTCGGCCTCTTCATCGGGGACGTACTGGGCGCGGCCATCCTAACTTTGGGTCTCCTCGGGGTCGTAGGCACGTCTGTGCCCAGCCTCGAAGATCACGTTCTCCATGTACTGGTTGTAGAAGGGGTCGTCGACCGGTGCCGTTGCTGTTGGCATTCCGTCAAACAACACGCGGGGGGCCGGCATGGTGCCAGTGAACGGTACCCGTGCTTGCTTGCTTTGCATCTCGACGGCCGGCCGGCCGCCGCTGCTGGACCCAGGCATGACGTTGAGGTCGATGACGGCCGCGGGGCGCGGTGTGGACGGTGCGAACAAGCCAACGTCCGGCGACCCCGAGAGACGGGTGTGACCGTCGTGCCTTGGCGGAATAAAGCCGGGCGACATGGGCGTGGTCCGCGACGTCGGCGACTGACAGTGCGCAGGCCGGGCGACCGACGAGTCTGTGCTCGTCGGGCCGACGGCCGCTGTAGTGAAACCGGCCGGACGGCCCATGCTAAGCATGAGGAGGGCGTGCGCTTTGTTGACGATGTCCTCCTCCTCGCCGGCCGCGGCCTTGCGTCACGCGACCTCAATCGCTCGGCGGCGAACTTGGCCGCGGCGGCATTGCCCTTGACGACCGCTCTCCGGCTCCCCTTCTTCGCCGCTTCCGCGTCCAACCTGGCGATCTCCTCCGGCGTGCACTCCGACCATGGCTTCCTTGGCGCCTTGGCTGCCTTCTTCTTCACCTTTCCGGGCGGGTCGATGGCCAAGCCGCCGGAATTCGGTTGGGCGTCGGCCATGGAAGGGGGAGGGAGGGGGTGGCGAGAGGGATGTGGGAGGGTTTGCTGGAAATGGCGCCAAATGGGCGGAGGGTGCTTTGTGCCACCAACAGGCGGGCCAGGGGAGAACAAGCGCACGCGTCCCGCCCGTCCGCGCGCTGTCCGTTTCACCCCAAAACCGGTGCAAACTTGGGCCGGGGATGGGTCGAAAGCGGACACGAAACGGACAAAAGTCTGTTTGCTCCCGCGCGCTGGGTCGCCCAGTTTGTCCTTTTTACCCCAAACGGACGGGGACGAACAGGATAGGGTCGCGCGGTGGAGTTGGCCTTACCGCAATTCACAGCGAGATGATTCCGCGGCGACCGAGCCATCTCCAATGCAAACCTCTAAAAGAAACACTGTATTTATCCGCGAGCAGTAATACGGGAGACTGGATACATTTCAAACTAGATTTAAACAACCTAGACGACTTTCATACGAACCGGATGATTTTTTATTAAAACCGGGTCAAAATCATTACATTTTCTGACATTTTTCAACTAAACTATAGCGTACTAGGCATTTCGTAACATGGTATAAATGATCGCCGACCACGGCGGCGCCCGTTTCCCACGACATGTCTTCCCGATGTCAGGCAACCTCACCGGCCAGCCGTGAGCCCCGGGAAGTGAAGCTGTGGAAGGGGAAGAATAGTAGTGGCCTTCCTCAGATCCAAGCCTGCGACGTGATCCTCGTTCGCCTGCTCGCCGATGATTTGCCCCTTCTCGAGATGGCGCTTGTCGAGGAACGCCAATACATATGTAGTGTAGCTCCTTGCTTGCGAGTACTTTGGATGAGTACTCACTGTTGTTTTGCTCCCCTTTTTCCCCTTTCTATACCCGATTGCTGCGACCAGACGATGGAGCCCAGGAGCCAGACGCCACCGTCGACGACGACTACTACTACACTGAAGGTGCCTACTTCTACGTGCAGCCCGCTGATGACGACCATGAGTAGTTTAGGAGGATCCCAAGCAGGAGGCATGCGCCTCTTTCGATCTGTATCCCAGTTTAGGCTAGCCTTCTTAAGGCATTCTTGTTTAACTTGTGTCTGTACTCAGATATTGTTGCTTCCGCTGACTCGTCTATGATCGAGCTCTTGTATTCGAGCCCTCGAGGCCCCTGGCTTGTAATATGATGCTTGTATGACTTATTTTATTTGTAGAATTGTGTTGTGATATCTTCCCGTGAGTCCCTGATCTTGATCATATACGTTTGCGTGTATGATTAGTATACGATTGAATCGAGGGCGTCACAAGTTGGTATCAGAGCCGACTGCCTGTAGGAATCCCCCTTCCACACTCCTTGGCCGAAGTCGAGTCTAGACATTACAAATTTTTTTACTAACATGGTTGTGTGCCTTATGGGACCACGTCGCCATTGGGTGGTATTAGGATCTTTTACTCCTCGATCTTTACTCTGGGACTCTGAGCTCTCTTCTATTCGGGTTAAATGATTTTGCTAAAAGCAGAACTAACCTTAGGTTCTCGAAAGTACTTTCTCCCGGAGAGCCCCTCACTTCAGATGATCGCCTGCTGCACTAGAAGATTCCGAAGTTACTCTACGATGTTCTCTCGAGTCTTTGTGCCATCACATTTGCGATTTCCTTCCACCGCCAACCCTTATGAAAACTGCATACACTTGCCATTCATACAATCATTCCCCGTTGATCTTGTTATTACAAGATGTCCTGAAATACTCTCTGTTGTCCTGAGAATCCTTTGAGCTTACTGCCTTGCAGTTCTTTACCACATGAATACCCCTACAGATAATTCCTCACACTTATCGAGTATCCTTTCATCCACAACTGATTCCGGTATTTCACAAAAGTCTTCGAAATACCATTCGTTCTTCTAAAAATCCTTGACATCCTAATGCTCTTGAAATTCTTGCTTACTAGCATTATGGTTAATCTCATAAGTCTGGTAATCTTATTGGCATCCTTTGTCAATATCATTTTGAGTCCATTGATTCAATATGATGTGAATGCTCGCAATCCTCAATCATATCCTAGAATTCATCCTTTCGGCTCTGACGTCATTTTTAACATGAGTTGGATCTCGACCAATCAAATTGCCATCGATTGTACCCCTAAGCCTACTCAATTTATACATCCTTGATCAGAGTGTTTGCTTCTGATCCCTTGATTTGGAAATCATAATTCTTTTGCATTTGAGCGACGTGGGCCCGTAAGCCACACAACCATGTTAGTAAAACAGTTTTTGGACGACTAGACTCAACTTCGGCCAAGGAGTTGCAAAGGGGGCTTCCTACAGGCAATCGGCTCTGATGCCAACTTGTGACGCCCTCGATTTGACCATACACTAATCATACACGCAAATCTGTACGATCAAGATCAAGAACTCACGGGAAGATATCACAACACAACTCTAGACACAAATTAAAATAATACAAGCTTTATATTACAAGCCAGGGGCCTCGAGGGCTCGAATACATAATCTTGAAAACACAAGAGTCAGCAGAAGCAACAATATCTGAGTACAAACATAAGTTAGACAAGATTGCCTTAAGAAGGCTAGCACAAAAGCAACAACGATCGAAAAGGCAAGGCCTCCTGCCTGGGAGCCTCCTAACAACTCCAAGTCGTCAGCGGTCTTCACGTAGTAGTTGGCATCCTCCGGGTAGTAGTAGTCATCAGTGGCGTCGTCTGGCTCCTGGGATCCGTCATCTGGTCGCAACAATCGGGTATGAGGGGAAATAAGTAGCAAAGCAACCGTGAGTACTCATCCAAAGTACTCGCAAGACTTACATCAGATCTAAACTAAGTATGCATCTGTATCAAAGGAAATGGGTTGTATCTGTGGACTAAACTGCAGAATGCCAGAAGAGAAGGGGGAAAGCCTAGCCTATCGAAGACTAGCATCTTCTGGAAACCACCATCTTGCAGCAATAGGAGGGAATATAGTAGCATAAAGTAAAGTAGTAGTAGTGTTATCAGCCTCGGCCAGAGATCCTTTCTCGACTCCCTGCGAGAAAGCAATCCCAGAGCCATACTATCCAGTTATCATCGCAATCCAATTCTCATCACCATCCAGTTCTCATCACAAGTATTCAGTTCTAGTTGTATCGATCGGGATACAACTCCAAGTGTTCGTTACTGTAGGACAGGCTATCGATAGATGTTTTCTTCCCTGCAGGGGTGCACCAACTTACCCACCACGCTCGATTAACTCCGCTTGGACACACTTTCCTGGGTCATGCCCGGCCTCGGCCAAACAATACGCCGCAACCCGACCTAGGCTTAATAGAGAGGCCAGCATGCCGGACTAAACCTATGCCCCCAGGGGTCATGGGCCATCTCCCCAGGAACTCCTGCATGTTGCGAGGGCGGACAGTGAGCAGACCTAGCTACCTCCTTCAAAAAGGAAGGTGCTTACCAGTCCAACCCGGCGCGCGCCGCTCAGTCGCTGACGTCTATTAAGCTTCGGCTGATGCATACGACGCAGAACGCCCATACTATGCCCACGTGATGGTTAGTGCTATCAGGCCAGAGGCCCCTCGGATCAAATATACAAATCATAGTGGATTAGGAACGCGCGGTAATGAGCAGAGACTCACGATCGATGTGACCCCGTCGCCCCGTCTCGAGTACTTGCAGCAAGGGCTAAGAATGCCCGGCCACGCCTCGTTAGTATCTCGCGGGCACCTTCCAGGTCAACCCGACTCCACATCACTCGCTATTAAGCTCGCGCGGGCACCCCTCAGGGTCGACCCGTCTTTAGTAACATGGCTTAGTGTAAAGTCATAGTAACCATAGTAACTGTGTGTCTAACACCAAGGGGAAAACCCGAGGAATCACCCCCGGTGAATCCCACTCGATGTTATCATCACACGTAAGAGGATCCACCCTCGAGGTTCACACTTGAGGGGTTGCACGACAGAGCGGTAACGGAAGTGGTTAAGGAGGAAATCACCCTCGATGACCTCAACCGTATAGCTACACTACGAAGATCTTATCAGGAGTGATGTAAGAGGTTCCACCCTCGGCACTCGATGGTAACTCTGCAGAGTCGTACAACTAGGGGGGTGATGTGCGGTGTCGGAGCCTGGACGTCGATCACGTTGGTCGACTCATCGAACATAAAGCAGGGCAACTGGGACAAGGTGGGGTCACTGATGGATCACTAACCATCCTATACTAAGCAGTTTAGGATAAGCAGGTAAGGTATAAAAGCAGGTAACAACAACATGCTATGCATCAGAGTAGGATCATACAGAAAGCAGTAGCAGTTCTAATGCAAGCATGAGAGGGAAAGAAATGGGCGATATCAGAATGCTCAAGGGGGTTTGCTTGCCTGGTTGCTTTGGCAAGGAGAGGGGTCGTCGTCGACGTAGTCAATCACAAGGGCAGCATCGGTCTCGGGGTCTACCGGAAAGAAGAGGGGGAAGAAACAGTAAATATAATGCAAACATAGCACCACAAAGCATTACATGGCAATAAGATGTGCCGGGTGTGACCTAACGCGATAGGAGGTGATACCGACGAAGGGGGGAAACATCCGGGAAAGTATCCCCGGTGTTTCGCGTTTTCGGACAGATGAACCGGAGGGGGAAAGTTACATTTTCGCTATGCTAGGGATGCGTGGCGGATGAACGGGCTGCGTATCCGGATTCGTCTCGTCGTTCTGAGCAACTTTCATGTACAAAGTTTTTCCATTCGAGTTACGATTTATTTTATATTAAAATTTAAAAGATTTAAAACATTTTTAGGATTTATTTAATTGTTTTAAATCAACAATATCCAGAAAGTGTTTGCTGACGTCAGCAGTCAACAGGGGGTGTTGACTGGGTCGCTGACGTGTGGGTCCCCCTAGTCATTGACTTAGTTAACTAAAGAAGATTAGTTAATTTAATTAAAGTGATTAGGTTAATTAATTAGGCTTAATTAGATTAATTAACAAGATTAATTAAGTTAATTAATTAATTATTATAATTTACTTTTTTATTATTTTTTAAAAACGTTCTGGGGCAGAGCCCCACTTGTCATTGGCCCCTGGGGGCCGATGCGGGTTACCGGCATTGGGTGCGTGGGGCATCGCCCGAACAGCGAGCCGAGCAGGGCCGGCCCCGGACGCAGGCGCACGGCCAGGCGACCGAGCGAGGCCAGTCAGGCGGGGCCAGCGGCAGGGAGGCGACAGCGAGCCGCGGTGGAGGCGAGGCGGCACGGCAGTAGCGGGAGGCGGCGGCGAGCGCAGGCGGCACTAGCAGCGGCGGAAGGCAGGCGGGTGAGAGGGACAGAGCAGGCCAGCAGGGCGAGCGCCGCCACGGCACCGGCGACTGTGTAGGTGCGCGGGTGACAGCGGATGTGGTGCAGGGCGCCTAACACACGCCACAGGCAGTAGTGCGACGGTGAGCGCGAGCGCACGAATAGGGCGCGGGGTGACCGTCGCGAGCAGCGACAACCGGGATCACAGGGCGTGCACGGTGATGACAGGAACAAGGGGGGACAGGAGGGGTTCTCACCCCCGTTGTAGATGAATAGGGGGTCAGCGAGGCGCGGCGGAGCCGTCGAGGGAGAGGTGTGGAGGCGAGATCCAGCGGCGACGAGGTGGTGAAGGCGTCGGGGTCCGGTGACGGCGAGCAGCGACGCCGGGGCGGCGCCAGGTGGCAGCGGCTTCGGGCCGTCCCGACGAGGGAGGGCTTCAGGGAGGATGGGCAAGGTGACGGCGGGGTAGCGCCGGGCGGCATCGGTGAGGTGGCACCTGCGTGGTGGCGTCGAGGAAAGGGCGGCGGCGTCGTACGGGACAAGACGGGGAGGCGGGCACCGACGAGGTGGGCAGTCAGGCGAGGTGGCAGCGTGGCGAAGGGGTTCGGGGCCCTCTGCCCCGATCCAGACGGGGGGGAGAGAGGCGTGCGGGTGGAGCGAGTTGGGGAGTGGGGATCGGCAGGGGTTAGGGTTTGGCCTGGGGAGGCCATATAGGGGGCGGGGTGGGCCGCAGCTGGGCCAACCTGTGGCCTGCTGGGCCGAAGCCCAGGGGGCAGGGGTTTTTCTCTTTTTTTATGTAATTCCTTTTCTTTTCTTTTCTTTATTTCCTTTTCTATTTTATTTTATCGTTAGAGCATTTAGCCATTTTGTAAAAAGTTGATTTCCCACTAATATTACCAAATGATTATTTACAACAACTTGAACATTTTTTGTTTGCACGTTTGATAATTTTGAAACTTGACTTTAATTTAAATTTGAATTTGGACCGCATTCGAACCAACGCGAGTTTAACAACAGTAATCATGATGACATGGCATCATTAGCAGGGAATTACTGTAGCTTAATTATCCGGGCTTCACAATTCTCCTCCACTACAAGAAATCTTGTCCCGAGATTTAAGTGCGGAAGTAAAGAGTAACTTCGGGAGAACTGACCCTTATAGGGTTAATTATCTGGTTAATAATTCAGGGGATGTGGCAGGAGTATCTCTCGAGTTGAAACTTAAGAAAACATCGAGAGCAAAATATGAAGGTATAATAGGAAGTTACAACCGAATGGACAAACGATTGATACCTGAACAGAGTGTGAGAAATGGGTTCAGAGCATCGGGAATAGATCATCTCTCGGAAGGGGGCTCGTGACATTATATGAAGCCAAGTGTAAAGAATACTTCGGCATCAAGGTTGTACAGGAGAGTCAGGTTTCGATTCTGTGGAACTGTGAGTTATGGGCCCACCATGTGGGTTAAAAGAAGGAAAGGCGCTATTCATTTTGAACGGTCATGATAGCAAGGCATGTCAGAGGGTAGCCTGCCAGTTATGTCGGCAACAATCGTCGGTACCAAGGGCGAGGGACGAAGAGAACCATTCTCCTGCTCGTTGAACGAGGCGGACCAATAGGCAAAGTTCTCGTCCATGGTGGCTACCGGAAAGTCGTCCACAATAGTAACAGGGTCTTACTGACAGTTTGTACATCGAGGTGTTTACATAAGTAGGGAAATATTTCTGCTTATATCATATAGATCACTAGAAAGGTCAAACAAACCAATGGAAAGGAAAATGTGATCATCAGGTTTCAAGGGTATATCCTTCCCAAGGACAAGCAGAGCATGATATCCATGACAGGATAGAAGTATAGAACCATTTAGGTAAGGGGGAAGAAAATTCCTGACATTACCCATACAACGGTGTTTGGATAATTGATAAAGAAATTTAGTATCGTGCTTCAAATGTTCTCAAAGGAGATCGGATCACCACAGACATGCTTCGAGATAGCATTGACATGGTTTCAAGCAAAGGTCAGACTTTGGATACACCAAGGATCCATCGGAAACAACTTAGAAAATAAGTCATACAATTTTAGTAGGGAAAAGATAAGAGAGTGGCCGACTGGCTCAACTACAATCCATCGACATGCCAGAAAGGATGTATTTCCAAAATTATATGAACAAGTTTGTGTTGGGGAAGGCAAGAATGTTGTCGATGATAACATAAATCATCGAGGGGAAGGATTGTATTTCTCCTCATTATTTGATTGATATTCTGGAAAAGCTCAGAATGTTGATGATGACCACGACACATTTGTCGAGAGATTTCATGAAGATGTAATCGAGCGGCGATGACATCCAGTCAAAGGAATGATGAAGCGAAAGGTTATTGGAACCATGGGTACGGCACAAACTCGAAATTAAGCTTGCTGTTCAAGGCGAAATGATAAGATGAGGAAGATCGACATAAGCTTAGCTCATCGTCGGAAGTTGCTCCGGGCATAAGGACCGAGTAGCACAGTTAAAAAGTTGACATGAAAAAAAATATAGCCGTTCAGGCTAGGAATGATGCGATGGGGTATAAAGCTTCCCAGTATCAAGTACTAGGTGTAATGCCAGAAGGTAAATCGGAGTAGAGGTTGGACGGGGGAATGATTTGCAGAGGATAAGTAATTGTAACTTACCCAGTAAATGGGATCAAGGAGGAAATATGGTCGGGACCATAACTACAAGGGATCCAATTTATGATACCGGAAGAATATTCAAATGATTAAATATCCTTGCAAGAAGCTTTCATGATAAGTTCCACACCGTGTCCGTGGGCATGAACACAAAGGTTCAGGGTCGACTCCCACTTCTACAATGCATAACCTTTCATTTTACTTCTCGCTCTTGATGAAGCTGTAGTATTGAAATTTTATCGGACGAAAAGCCAGTAGAGTATAACTTGCATAACTTTCGAGTTCACACAGATTAGGGAAGGCATAGGTTCAACCCATCGGGGCATCTTAGGAACATATATCATAAATTTCGAGAATAAGTAACACAAGCTCGGTAGTAGAGCATGCTTGAGAAAGCGGAGGATACAATTTACCAAAAGCATTATGTATCCAAGGAAAGGCTCACAAGCTTATTGAATATGAAGAACGTTGTCGGATAAAATCCAAAAAAAGGGGGGTCTGGTGGTCCACAAGGGATCTAATGTGAGCATCAATATTCAACCAGAGGAAGAAAGAATGCAAGGAGATCATATTATAGAAACAACTGACTAACTCAAAGCTCAATTGCAAAGGAATTATGAATTCCAAGACAAGGGATCAGAAGCAATGCTCTGATTAGGGATGGATAGGTAGAATAGCCTGCTACGTCTTGAGCTTGCGTTGGTTTTCCCCGAAGAGGAAGGGATGATGCTACAGAGTAGCGTAAGTATTTCCCTCAGTTTTTGAGAACCAAGGTATCAATCCAATAGGAGCCCATGCTCAAGTCCCTCGTACCTGCACAAAGCGATAGCTACTCGCAACCAACGCGATTAGGGGTTGTCAATCCCTTCACGATCACTTACGAGAGTGAGATCTGATAGATATAATATTTTGGTATTTTTGGTATAAAGATGCAAAGTAAAAAGTAAAAGCAAAGTAAAAAGCAAAGCAAGATTAAAGTGATGGAGATTGATATGATGAGAATAGACCCGGGGGCCATAGGTTTCAGTAGTGGCTTCTCTCAAGAGCATAAGTATTCTACGATGGGTGAACAAATTACTGTTGAGCAATTGACAGAATTGAGCATAGTTATGAGAATATCTAGGCATGATCATGTATATAGGCATCACGTCCGTGACAAGTAGATCGAAACGATTCTGCGTCTACTACTATTACTCCACTCATCGACCGCTATCCAGCATGCATCTAGAGTATTAAGTTAAAAACAGAGTAACGCCTTAAGCAAGATGACATGATGTAGAGAGATAAATTCATGCAATATGAAATAAACCCCATCTTGTTATCCTCGATGGCAACGATACAATACGTGCCTTGCTGCCCCTTCTGTCACTGGGTAAGGACACCGCAAGATCGAACCCAAAGCTAAGCACTTCTCCCATGGCAAGAACTACCAATCAAGTTGGCCAAACCAAACAGATAATTCGAAGAGACTTGCAAAGATAACCAATCATACATAAAAGAATTCAGAGAAGATTCAAATATTATTCATAGATAGACTTGATCATAAACCCACAATTTATCGGTCTCAACAAACACACCGCAAAAAGAAGATTACATCGAATAGATCTCCACAAGAGAGGGGGAGAACTTTGTATTGAGATTCAAAGAGAGAGAAGAAGCCATCTAGCTACTAACTATGTACCCGAAGGTCAGAGGTAAACTACTCACACTTCATCGGAGAGGCTATGATGATGTAGAAGACCTCCGTGATGACTGCCCTCTTCCGGCGGAGCTCCGGAACAGGCCCCAAGATGGGATCTCGTGGGTACAGAAAGTTGCGGCGGTGGAATTAGGTTTTTGGCTCCGTATCTGATCGTTTGGGGGTACATAGGTATATATAGGAGGAAGGAGTACGTCGGTGGAGCTTCGAGGGGCCCACGAGGCAGGGGGCGCGCCCTAGGGGGGGCCCACCCTCGTGACCACCTCTTTTGTTCCTTGGAGCAGGGTCCAAGTCTCCTGGATCAAGTTCGGTGAGAAAATCACGTTCCCGAAGATTTTATTCCGTTTGGACTCCGTTTGATATTCTGTTTATCCAAAACACTGAAATAGGCAAAAAACAACAATTCTGGGTTGGGCCTCCGGTTAATAGGTTAGTCCCAAAAATAATATAAAAATGGAAAATAAAAGCCCAATATAGTCCAAAACAGTAGATAATATAGCATGGAGCAATCAAAAATTATAGATACGTTGGAGACGTATCATAGCCTTAGGGGGAAAATCAATGGCGACTTGATTGATCGAGATTCAACACATGTTAAAATGACGTCTGAGCCAGAAGGAAGAATTCTAGGATCTGATTGAGGACTGCGAGCATTCTCAACACATTGTATCAACGGACTCAAGATGATAATGACAAAGGCTGACAGTAAGATTACTAGACTTATGGTATTAACCATAATGCAAGCAAGCAAGAAATTCAAGAACAATAGGCTGTTGAGGATTTTCGCAAGAACGAATGGTATTACGAAGACTTCTGTGAAGTACAAGAATCAACTGAGGATGAGCGGATCATTGATAGGTGCACAAAGTTATCCGTAGGGGTATTCAGATGACAAGGAACTGGAATGCAGTAAGCTCAAAGGATTATCGGAACAAAGGAGAGCAGTTCAGGGCATCTAGTAATAACAAGATCAATGGGATAGAATGTAAGATTGGCAAGTGTGTGTAGTTATCCATAAGGATATTTCGGTGGTAGGAAATTGCAAAAGCGATGGGCACAAGTCCTCAAACGAACATCGAAGAGTATCTTCAAAGTCTTCTGATGAAGCAGGCGATCATATGGAATGAAGTGGCTCTCCGGGATGAAGTGGTTACGAGAACCTAATGTCAGAGTTAGAAAAATCGTTTAACCCGAATAGATGAGAAATCAGAGTCCCAAAGTATAGACGAGGAGTAAAAGATCCTAATACCACCCAAAGGCGATGTGGGCCCGTAAGCCACACAACCATGTTAGTAAAACAGTTTTTGGACGACTAGACTCAACTTTGGCCAAGGAGTTGCAAAGGGGGCTTCCTATAGGCAGTCGGCTCTGATACCAACTTGTGACTCCCTCGATTTGACCGTACACTAATCATACACGCAAATGTGTACGATCAAGATCAAGGACTCACAGGAAGATATCACAACACAACTCTAGACACAAATTAAAATAATACAAGCTTTATATTACAAGCCAGGGGCCTCGAGGGCTCGAATACATAAGCTTGAAAACACAAGAGTCAGCGGAAGCAACAATATCTGAGTACAGACATAAGTTAGACAAGATTGCCTTAAGAAGGCTAGCACAAAAGCAACAACGATCGAAAAGGCAAGGCCTCCTGCCTGGGAGCCTCCTAACTACTCCAAGTCGTCAGCGGTCTTCACGTAGTAGTAGGCATCCTCCGGGTAGTAGTAGTCATCAGTGGCGTCGTCTGGCTCCTAGGATCCGTCATCTGGTCGCAACAATCGGGTATGGGGGGAAAGAAGTAGCAAAGCAACCGTGAGTACTCATCCAAAGTACTTGCAAGACTTACATCAGATCTAAACTAAGTATGCATTTGTATCAAAGGAAATGGGCTGTATCTGTGGACTAAACTGCAGAATGCCAGAAGAGAAGGGGGGGAAAGCCTAGCCTATCGAAGACTAGCATCTTCTGGAAACCACCATCTTGCAGCAATAGGAGGGAATAGAGTAGCATAAAGTAAAGTAGTAGTAGTGTTATCAACCTCGGCCAGAGGTCCTTTCTCGACTCCCTGCGAGAAAGCAATCCCAGAGCCATACTATCCAGTTATCATCGCAATCCAATTCTCATCACCATCCAGTTCTCATCACAAGTATTCAGTTCTAGTTGTATCGACCGGGATACAACTCCAAGTGTCCGTTACCGTAGGACAGGCTATCGATAGATGTTTTCTCCCCTGCAAGGGTGCACCAACTTACCCACCACGCTCGATTAACTCTGGCCGGACACACTTTCCTAGGTCATGCCCGACCTCGGCCAAACAATACGCCGCAACCCGACCTAGGCTTAATAGAGAGGCCAGCATGCCGGACTAAACCTATGCCCCCAGGGGTCATGGGCCATCTCCCCAGGAACTCCTGCACGTTGCGAGGGCGGCCGGTGAGCAGACCTAGCTACCTCCTTCAAAAAGGAAGGTGCTTACCAGTCCAACCCGGCGCGCGCTGCTTAGTCGCTGACGTCTATTAAGCTTCGGCTGATGCATACGACGCAGAACGCCCATACTATGCCCACGTGATGGTTAATGCTATCAGGCCAGAGGCCCCTCGGATCAAATATCCAAATCATAGTGGATTAGGAACGCGCGGTAACAAGCAGAGACTCACGATCGATGTGACCCCGTCGCCCCGTCTCGAGTACTTGCGGCAAGGACTAAGAATGCCCGACCACGCCTCGTAAGTATCTCGCAAGCACCTTCCAGGTCAACCCGACTCCACATCAGTCGCTATTAAGCTCGCGCGGGTATCCCTCAGGGTTGACCCGCCTTTAGTAACACGGCTTAGTGTAAAGTCATAGTAACCATAGTAACTCTGTGTCTAACACCAAGGGGAAAACCCGAGGAATCACCCCCGGTGAATCCCACTCGATGTTATCATCAAGGTGAACGTAAGAGGATCCACCCTCGAGGTTCACACTTGAGGGGTTGCACGACAGAGCGGTAACGGAAGTGGTTAAGGAGGAAATCACCCTAGATGACCTCGACCGTATAGCTACACTACGAAGATCTCATCAGGAGTGATGTAAGAGGTTCCACCCTCGACACTCGATGGTAACTCTGCAGAGTCGTACAACTAGGGGGGTGATGTGCGGTGTCGGGGCCTGAATGTCGATCACGTTGATTGAGTCATCGAACATAAAGTGGGGCAACTGGGACAAGGTGGGGTCACTGATGGATCACTAACCATCCTATACTAATCAGTTTAGGATAAGCAGGTAAGGTATGAAAGCAGGTAACAACAACAGGCTATGCATCAGAGTAGGATCATACAGAAAGCAGTAGCAGTTCTAATGCAAGAATGAGAGGGAAAGAAATGGGCGATATCGGAATGCTCAAGGGGGTTTGCTTGCCTGGTTGCTCTAGCAAGGAGGGGGTCGTCGTCGACGTAGTCGATCACAAGGGCAGCATCGGTCTCGGGGTCTACCGGAGAGAAGAGGGGGAAGAAACAGTAAATATAAAGCAAACATAGCACCACAAAGCATAACATGGCAATAAGATGTGTCGGGTGTGACCTAACGTGGTAGGAGGTGATACCGGCAAGGGGAAAACATCCGGGAAAGTATCCCCGGAGTTTCGCGTTTTCGGGCAAATGAACCAGAGGGGGAAAGTTGCGTGTTCTCTATGCTAGGGATGCGTGGCGGATGAACGGGCTGCGTATCCGGATTCGTCTCGTCGTTCTGAGCAACTTTCATGTACACAGTTTTTCCATCCGAGTTACGGTTTATTTTATATTAAAATTTAAAAGATTTAAAACATTTTTAGGATTTATTTAATTATTTTAAATCAACAATATCCAGAAAGTGTTTGCTGACGTCAGCATGATGTCAGCATGACGTCAGCAGTCAACAGGGGGTGTTGACTGGGTCGCTGACGTGTGGGTCCCACTAGTCATTGACTTAGTTAACAAAACAAGATTAGTTAATTTAATTAAAGTGATTAGGTTAATTAATTAGGCTTAATTAGATTAATTAATTAATTAATTATGATAATTTACTTTATTATTTTTATTAAACGTTCTGGGGCAGAGCCCCACTTGTCATTGGCCCCTGGGGGCCGATGCGGGTTACGGGCGTTGGGTGCGGTGGGGCATCGCCCGAACAGCAAGCCGAGCAGGGCCGACCCTGGAGCGGGCGCGCGGCCAGTTAGGCGGGGCCAGCGGCAGGGAGGCGACAACGAGCAGCGGTGGAGGCGGGGCAGCGCGACAGTAGCGGGAGGCGGCGGCGAGCGCAGGCGGCACTAGAAGCGGCGCAAGGCAGGCGGGAGAGGGGGACAGAGTAGGCTAGCTGGGCGAGCGCCGCCACGGCACCAGCGACTGTGTAGGTGCGCGGGCAACAGCGGATGCGGTGCAGGGCGCCTAACACGCGCCATGGGCAGTAGTGCGACGGTGAGCGCGAGCGCACGAATAGGGCGCGGGGTGACCATCGCGAGCAGCGACAACCGGGATTGCGGGGCGTACACGGTGATGACAGGAACAAGGGGGGACGGGAGGGGTTCTCACCCTCGTTGTAGATGAACAGGGGGGCCGACGAGGCGCGGCGGAGCCGTCGAGGGAGAGGTGTGGAGGCGAGATCCAGCGGTGACGAGGTGGTGAAGGCGTCGGGGTCCGGCGACGGCGAGCGGCGACGCCGGGGCGGCGCCAGGGGGCAGCGGCTTCGGGCCGTCCCGACGAGGGAGGGCTTCGGGGAGGAGGGGCAAGACGACGGCGGGGTAGCGCCGGGCGGCGTCGGCGAGGTGGCACCGGCGTGGTGGCGTCGAGGAAAGGGCGGCGGCGTCGTGCGGGACGAGACGGGGAGGCGGGCACCGACAGGTGGGCATTCGGGCGAGGTGGCGGCATGGCGAAGGGGTTCGGGGCCCTCTGCCCCGATCCAGATGGAGGGAGGGGAGAGAGGCGTGCGGGTGGAGCGAGTGGGGGGAGTGGGGATCGGGAGGTGTTAGGGTTTGGCCTGGGGAGGCCATATAGTGGGCGGGGTGGGCCGCAGCTGGGCCAGCCTGTGGCCTGCTGGGCCGAAGCCGGGGGGGGGGGCAAGATTATTTACAACAACTTGAACATTTTTTGTTTGCACGTTTGATAATTTTGAAGCTTGACTTTAATTTAAATTTGAATTTGGACCGAATTCAAACCAATGCGAGTTTAACAACAGTAATCATGATGTCATGGCATCATTAGCAGGGAATTACTGTAGCTTAATTATCCGGGCGTCACAATCATCCACTTGAGGGAAATTTGCTACTGCCATATAAACCTCTGCACTTGGAGGCCCAACAATGTCTATAAGAAGAAGGTTGTGTAGTAAACATCAATGCCCTAAACATCCTATCCCTTTACCCCCCGGCCACCCTTCTAAAAAAACTTAAATTGTTTTGGTGAAAACAAAACTAAAATGGTTTCTGGTATACAAAAAGTTAGGCCAAAAGAAATGCTCAACCATATCTCTTTTTTCTTTTGAAAAACTCGCTTCAGCATATTCCTTTCCTCGTTTCTTATTATTCTGTAATCAAGAAAAAACACCAAAACTCACCTTATGCAAAAAGGGCCAGATGGAACTCATCATATAAAAGCTACATTACCGAGCAACTATCAAATCCTGCCCCAACATGTGTCTCCTACCCCGGCCGCCGTTGCCGCCGCCCCCATCACCGGCATGCGCCTCCTCGGCCCGACCGCTGTGGTCGCCAACCCCATCACCGGCACTCACGTCCTTCCGTCCTTGCTGTCGCTTCCCCCACGGTCGGCCCGCATGTCCCCGCCTCACGCTATGAGAGAGATTGGGAAGAAGAACGAGAGGGACAAAAGTTGGATAACCGACATGTGGGCCCCACATGCGGAAGTATTTTGGGATGAGTTTATTGGTGATCTACAACGCAACACACATGCGAATACCAATAAATTTATTGGTAGAGCCCAAATAAAAATTTACATTTTTTCTCTTTATCTATAGGGGATCAACACATAAATAGATGTGCAAGGTATCTGCGCAAGGGTATTGATAAAAATGTTTTTTTATAAATTTTGGAAATTTGGTTTTTAGTTTCGGAGATCAAAATCACAAATTTTGGAATTTTGTTTTTATTTAATTCCAAATTAATTCCAAACTTTTATTTAACTTTTTGAACAATTGCTAAAATAGCCGAACATTTTTTGAAACATGAACATTTTTAATTTATTTTTGTTTTGAATTATTAAAAAACTTTTTTTAAACAACAAGGTAAAATCGACTAAAAACCCACACACAAAAAAAAAACCCAAAAGAAAACCTGCTTCTAGTGAAGAACGGAAAAGACCAAAAGAAAACCCATATAGAAAAGAAACGAAAGAAAAAACCAGCACTAGAAATAACAAAAAAATTCTTGATTTGCCAACACTTTGTTGATCAATGTGGATGTTCAATGAAATACAAGATGGGTCAGAAGGATGAATAAGCCACAAACGGCAACCCTGATTAAGTATAATAGAGTGTTTGGCAAAATTATGAGCTTCACTATTCGAAGCTCTTCCATCAAAAGTGACAACTAACAAATGAACTAGCCCTGATTCTGAACTCTTTTACAATGACCGTATAGGTGCATCCTCTTCTTTCCTCGATATCATCAACTACAACCTTGTAATCACATGCAATAACAACCTTAATAGCACTAGAAACATCAGCGACCCCCGAAGAGAGAAATCCGGAATTGTACTGGCTCACCACGCCCCACCATCAGGCGTCGTGACGGCTATTTGCCGCCTATGGGTATCAAATAGGATTGATCCCGCGAGCCGGCACAGTGTGGCCGTTTATTTTTATATTTAGGTCAAAACAGTCCAATATCCTAAAAGATCCCATTAGGCCAAAAAGCATGCGGGCCAAATGTGCCGCGGGCTGGCCCGTTTACTGTAAGGGCATCTTCAATAGGAGGCGCCTGCACCGGCGCTTATTACGAAAAAATAAATATCCCAAGAATCTAGCGTTGTCTCTTCCAACCGCAGGCGCTTACTCCCTCCGTCCACGAATAAGCGTACATCTAACTTTTATCTTAAGTCAAAGTTTTGATCACCTTTCTAGGAAAAAGTAAAAGCATTTATGACACCAAATTAGTATCACTAGACTCGTTTTGAAATGTACTTTGATAATCTATCAATTTGATATTATATATGTTACTATTATTTTCTATAAAGTTGGTCAAAATTTTAAAACTTTGACTTAGAACAAAAGCTAGATGTACACTTATTCACGGACGGAGGGAGCACATTGCGGGCGCTTAGGCTGGTCATAGTAGGAGTAACTTAGCAAGTAACATAGTGCATTTCAAGACAAGTTTGCTTATGTGGCATATAGTTAATGAGGAGAGATGTATTTGGAGTAACATAATATGTTACTGTAACATAACGCAACCCAAAACAAAATGAGTATATATTGTAATAAATGTAATCATCTATGATACTACTTGTATGTTACTTTGCACTATGAAGATAGTAACAAAGACTAGTGTCATATACATGACCCTAGTGTAAGTTACTCTCCGCTATGACTAGCCTTAGCAATCGCTTTGAACCCACGCGAAGGAAGAAAAAAACATAGCGCTCGCCTCCAGCTTCGGCATCGACGCCGGATTAGACGCCAGGATTTGTGGTTCTAACCGCTGATTGGGCAGGATGTAAATCCTGGCGCTCACTCCTAACGCCTCCCATTATACATGCCCTAAAGGGCCCGTGCCTGGTCGGCCAGGCGGCCAGGTTTGACTGCAAGCAAAGTACCACCCAAAAAAAGGGACCGCTACGCGTCCGCCGGTAGATGTCTAGTAAACATTCACCACCTCGACAGCTGTCAGATCTCCGTGCGCGAGCCGTCTGATCTAACTCCTAGCACGCGCGCGTCGTCTTCCCGACACATTAATTCCTGAAACAACAACCCAGTTGCAGAAACAAAACGGTCGCGTTGCAGAAACAGCGGCCGCGTTGCGAAAACAATTCCTGAAACAACATCTGTGTTGCAGAAACAAATACCATGTTGCAAAAATTTGGAGATTGCAGAAACTATTCCTGAGACAACGGCTGCATTGCAGAAACAATTCCTGAAACAACGACTGTGTTGCGGAAACAACTACCATGTTGTATGCGTCAAGCACGTCGGCGCCGACCGCAACAGAGCAGTAGCGCCGCCACTCTAGCTATTGCAGAAGCACGACGATGAGTCGTTCCTCGCCTGAAAAGCAACTTGAAGTGAGGGAGCGGAGGAGAAAAAGAGCAGGAATGGTAAGAGGGAGGAAGCCTACCTCGCCGGCGAACACCAGCTGCCGGCGCACGCAGCGGTGGCCGGCTGGCTCGTGCGAGCAGTGGAGTTGTAGAAGCTTGAGGTGGTGGCCGCCATGGCATGCTGCAAGAGTTGGGAAAAAAGAGCCGACTGAAAAAGAGATAAGGAAAGAAGGATGTAGTGGTGCAATGGGTCCACATGGACACGCGTCACGTGCTGGAGGCGGTGGACGCCCAGCATTGGATCCGTCAGGTGATGATAAGAGTTTTCCCAAAAAAAAGTACCACCCAAAAAGATCTCCTAAAAAAACCACCCACAAAGATCTCCTAGAAAAAAGGAAAACTCTTTCCCTCAGCTGGCTGATCCGTGGTGGACATCCGCCAGATGAGTTGCCATCGGATCGGATTCAATCGCATGGCTACTTGGCGCTCCCACTTGGTCCCACCTCCCACGCCCTCTCTCGGGAAATATCAACACGTAAGAGCATCTTCAATAGCATGTGTATATTTGAATGTCTATATATTTATATAGACAATGCTCTAAAAAGATTCCCTCATATACACATCCAATTTTGCATCAGAATGTCTATATACAGAGACCATGATAGGTGGGCCATCGCTAGGGAGAGGAAAAAATCATGACTGCAACTGAGTTTAGACAACGCCTTCACATTGTCCAGGCATGGACATTGTCGAGGCCAATTTAGAGGATGTGTATATTTGGACAATCATATAGACAAGCTGTTGGACGCTTGTTTTGAGCTCACGTCGTGGAAAACGAATATAGACATTCATATAGACAAGCTATTGGAGATGCTCTAACAGTGCATCCTTGTCCTCGCTAGCTCCGGCTGCTCATCCTTTCTAATAGCACGTGCTATCCATTTCAAGCTCCCACTCATGACAATACGATTGCTCCTCCAGCCAAAAACTACATGTTACCTCAAGATTGAAACCACTCAGGTAAGCAGGTCACGACTGCCAGCTCCTGCTACCATCCACTACTCATGCTGCTACAAACCAAAGCCAGTTGTTGCAGGGCCAACATTGCTCGTCGCCTACTGCACGAGGCTTAGGATGGCAGCTCAGGGGGTCGGATGGCGGTGGTGAAAAAACGGCGTTGCTGCAACGACGACGGCCGTCGCCCACCACCGATGCTACGAGCTCTGCTCTTGCAAAAGAGCCGATCGATGAAGTCTCGGATCACAACATCGTCCATGTTTCCGAAACATGGGGAATGCTACAGCGGAAACACGACAGTGCAATGCGCACGCGGCGGTTTTTCTGCAACATGAACTCTATTGTAAAAGTTTCTGAAACACAACTTCAGTTGCAAAAGTTTTCTGAAACATAATAATTAGTATAAAGTTTTCGTAACATGATCTCTGTCGCAAAAGTTCCTGCAACTTAAACTTTGTTTCAAAGGTGGAGAGCGCTGCTCGGCCACTTGATGATGCAGATCCGCACACACGTAGCACTGCCCAAAAAAAATCTGCAACATTAGCTCTGTTGCAAAAAAGTCTACAACAAAACTTCTGTTGCAAAAGTTCCGCAACTCGAACTCTGTTGTGAACATCCAAAGCGCAACATCACCCTTGTTGCAAAGCTAGGAGCTGAATCTGAGCGCTATCCCACGTTGTATCCAGTTGTTCGCGAGGTGGCGGATCTTTTAAAAAGATCCGTCGGCCGACGCGTAGTGCTGCCCAAGGAAAAAGCTTACCTTCAACTGACCGACAACGCTCGCGCGTCCGTCGGCTCCGCGTCCGTCGGATCGTATGTTGATCAGATGGACGAGAGCGCTCCTCGCTTCTGCATCACGCGCAGATGTTTCTGAAACTGGGCGGCTGTTTCAGGAATCATTTACGCAGCTGTAACGCTCTCACAGTGCTCCCGCTCCCGCAGCTCCGTTGTGCCTGTTAGGTCGGCGGTTGTGGGATCTGGTAGGGCAACGGCGGGCGGCGACGGCGCCCGGTGTGGGGTGACGCGGGCGCATCCAACGCGGTGGCGACGACGACCGCTTCGGGGTCGGCGGTGGCCGGCGACGACACAAGCAGGTACGGCCACATGCTCCTTCCCCCCATTTCTGGTCGGCTCTCATATGGTTCTCCTCTGCTCGGCGGCTCCTCCTCGGCGGCTACACGGGCTCATCGCAGCGGTGCTCTGTTGTAGTGAGGCGCCCTCGTCGGCGCCACCAATGTAGGTGTTGAACTGTAGATGTGTAGTTGTAGCAGGGGATTGGGATTTTTCAGATCTATTTGTTGCAGAAACTTCTGATACCTTTGCAACTAAAATTGGCTCGTTATAGTGATGTGTTGTAGGAATTTTTGTAGCTCAAATTTGGCTGTAGATGCTTCCATCTATGGCCGTGCTAATTTTGCAACATGGGTCCTGTTGCAAAAAATTAGATGCGGCAAAGATGTTGTTTTAATTTTTATAACAAGAGTCTTGTTGCGGAAAATTAGACACAATGAAAGATGTGTTGCAATTTTTGCAACAAGGATCTTGTTGTAGAAAATTAGACGTATGAAAGATGTGCAGGGAATTAGATGCTTGTTTCTGCAACTCGACCGCTGTTTCAGGAAAATTATAGAAGATAAGATTTTGCAACAAGGTCTTGTTGCCGGAAATCAAAGAAGACCAGATCTTGCAACAAGAGTATCGTTGCAGGAAATTAGAGAAGAGGATTGAACGCCTCGCATCACGCATCGAATGGCTCGCGAGACATATGTTTCTGCAACTCGACCGTTGTTTCAGGAATTAATGAATCGGGAGAGGAGACCGAGCCGCACGCCAAAAGTAGATCGAACGGCTACGCGTGGGTACATGAAACGCCATCAAGGCGACCGATGTTTCATACAGATAACCCGGCTGACGCGTAGCGTCTTCCTAAAAAACCACCCACAAAGAAGCACACTGCGCGAATCGTATCCGGGTCATCCACCGTCTTCTCCGCCCAAAGCCAACAAATTTCTTCCGCCATCGCATTTCAAAAACCCAAATCTCCAAACCCTCGCAGCCGGTTCCGTCAGCGGCGGCCACCTGCCCCCATGGACGGCGGTGACCACGGGCACCGGTGCAGGTGTCCCCATGGACCCCGGTGCACCCGCGGACCGCGCCATGGAGGCCTCGCGGCGGCGGCCCTGGACCCCCGTGTGCGGGCCTTCCCCATGGACGCCGCGACGCAGGCCATGTACCGGGAGCACGGCATGGACCCGGTCACCCTCGAGTCCGACGTGACCACCGCCATGACCTTCCTCCACTATGTCCTCCCCAAGCCCTTCGTCTCCAACCGCGCCGCCCTCTCCGCCGCCTTTCTCCCGCCACAGGACGACGACGGCGGCGTCGACCGCATCAGCGGCCTCCCTGAGGAGCTCCTCCGCAACATCGTCTCCCGCCTCCCCGCCAAGGACGGCGTGCGCACCGCCGCGCTCTCCTGCCGCTGGCGCCGGGTCTGGCTCTCCACCCCGCTCGTCCTCGTCGACGCCGACCTCCTCCCCGCCGGATGCGGCTCCAGCCTGCGGGTCGAGCGCGCCCACGCGCAGCGCGTCGAGTCCGCCATCACCCGCATCCTCGACGCGCACCCGGGGCCCTTCCGCTTCGTCCACCTCATCTCATGCCACATGCAGGAGACCCCCGGCCTGCTCGCGCGCTGGCTCCAGCTCCTCGCCGTCAAGGGCGTCCGGGAGCTCATGCTCGTCAACCGCCCGTGGCCGCTCGACATGGCCCTCCCCGCCACCTTCTTCGGCATGGCCACCCTCACCCGCCTCTACCTTGGCACCCTTGCCTTCCCTAACACGGCCGACCTCCCGCGCGGAGTGTCGTTCCCACACCTCCGCGAGCTGGGCCTCTTGGGCATGGCCATTGTGAACCGGGACATGGACTTCGTCCTCGCCAGGAGCCCTGTGCTGGAGATCCTCTGCATCCAGGCCAACGTTCTGCTCAAGTGGCTCACCCTCGTCAGCCGCAGCCTCCGGTGCGTGCAGATCATAGAAGGCATCGATCTGAATATCGTCGTCAAGAACGCCCCTAACCTTGAGAGGGTCATCATCTGGACATCATCGGCCCGCGATGGCCTGCACAGGATGGTCAAGATTGGCCATGCCCCTGCGCTGAGCTTACTTGGCTACTTGGAGCCGGCACGACACCTGCTAGCGATCGGCAACACCATCATCAAGGTGCGAATGGCTCTCACAAGTTTCCATTTGTTCGATATCTATGCCAATGGGTGAACTTTTCTCACAAAATTGGGTGCATTGCAGGCTGGGACGAAGGCAAGCCCAAGCACCACGGTCCCGAGCGTTAAGATCCTCAGCTTAAGAGTGTGCTTTGGTGTCCGCAACGATGCTAAGATGCTGCCGAGCTTCCTCAGATGCTTCCCCAACGTCGAGAGGCTACATCTCGAGGTGAGAGTGAGATCTCCTCACTTATCTAGCATCACCCCTGCATCTGTAATTCTGTAGATGCATCATTTTGGAGCTGAATAAGTATTTACCGATTTCACCAATTTACAGTCCAATGAGACTGATGAGCCCACAGGCAAGCTCAACATCAAGTTCTGGCACGAGGCCGGTGCCATCGAGTGCATCCAGTCACACCTGAAGCTGATGGTCTTCTACGCCTTCCGAGGGGAGCGGGGCGAGCTCTCCTTCCTCAAGTTCGTCCTGGAGAGCGCTCGGATGCTGACGAAGCTGGTGATTGTGTTCTGCAAAGGGAGCTTCGCTTCGATGGCCGAGGCCAACTCCAAAGTGAAACCTCTGTTCGACGCAAGATGGGCCAGCCGAGACTGTTCGCTGGTGCTCTTCGAGAGTCCACTCGAAAAGGGAGATGACAAGTGGGTGCTGAACTTCGAGAGAGGATCTGATTTCTCCACCACGGACCCGTTCGCGTGCACTGCTGCCCTTGAGGGCTGCGTCGTCTGAGGAGAAGGCCGGTGTTAACTTAACTGAGACTTGGAGAGAGGTTTTGGTTTTTGCACCAGGGGCCCTTTTGAGTTCATCATCAGACGAAGCTTAATTTATATTACATGAACAAAAAACATGGTTTGTGCTCTGTTACGGTGTCTACCTGCAAGGCACTGTTTTGATTCTTAAGCTTGGGTTGCTGAAACCTACAATTTCTGCTGATTGTGTTGCTGAATGCTGGCAGACAGAGATATATTCGTGGGCCATTTCATGCTTTACTAATTTCCTTTAGCATATTATTCTATGAAAAGTGTGCTCAGTCGGATGTCAACCAGGTCCCGTTTAATCCCGTTTAAAATCCACTTATAATATGATAGTTCAAAGATTTTTTGTTTGTTTGAGGAAAATGAACTATCAAGCTAGCAAAAAAATAACTAAACGGGATTGCGGACGTCATTTATTTGCCACTTACATCCCCTCTCGGATGTGCCCTGGTTGATTGTGCTCGTCTGGAATGTCAATTTACCATCAGAAGTCAGGTATCTTATGTGGTGTTGATGAGTAGGGATTCACAGACGAGTGGGATTTGTAGTCGAATTCCTGTCTATCTTAACTTCTGAAGGTCCTGTCCATACCACAGTAGCATATCCAAAATAAGTTGATGTTTGTCACGAACAGCGGTCCAGACAGGAAGTGGCTATTGAAACTCCACTCGAGTTGGAGTATTGTGAAAATAAGCTCAGCAGAACAAATATTCAGAGAATGATGGATGTGTAGAGAGTTAAATGATCACAGCTCTCTTTTGTGGCGAGGTTCTATTGGAGAGAGAGAGTTCGAATGAGCGGACCGTTAGGCGCTCCCCCTGGTGACGGCCCGGGTTCCCCGCCTCGGTCG
The DNA here is from genome assembly GCF_018294505.1 of Triticum aestivum. Classification (NCBI taxonomy): domain Eukaryota; kingdom Viridiplantae; phylum Streptophyta; class Magnoliopsida; order Poales; family Poaceae; genus Triticum; species Triticum aestivum. Next base: position 486,981,112 of record NC_057803.1, read on the forward strand.
CCTTTGGCTCCGGCCAGCGAGGGCTGGGAGGTGGTCCGACGCGGCGCTAGCTCCTCTCCGCCGAGGGCGGGGCCGGCCTTGGGGGCAGGCGCGGCGCTGGCGTCAGTGGGAGGCCGCTTCTGGGCGCTGGCTGAGTTCGATTCGGAGGACGAGGAGGACGTGGATTCGGCGGCGGAGGCAGGGAATCTGGTGCCGGCGAGGCCGACGCTTGGTCACTTCGTGGCATGTGCGCAGGCGGAGGGGAGCGGCGCCTTCGTGGCATGTGCGCAGGCGGAGGGGAGCGGCGCCGCGCGGGCGCGCCGCCGTTTCGCTCCGGGCGGCCGGGGACCGCGCGAGGTCGCAGTCCGTGCTTGGAGACCCTCTCTGACTCCGGGCAGGGGCTCGGTGTCTCCAGGGGGTGTCGCGAGGGGCATCCGGGCACGGGCGGCGGCTGCACTTCTGGCTCCGGTGGACTCGGAGGTGGAGTGGCCGTGCCTGCCGGTGTCGGCGGCGGTCGGTCGGGTGCTGGCGGAGACGGCGGCCGAGCCGCAGGCGACGGTGGGCGGCTCCGGCCCCCCTGAGGCTAGGGTTGCCTGCACTGGGCCCGGGGCCATCGAGGGGCAGGTAAACTATGGGCCGGCCCACTCTCCAAGGCTGGGGAGGGGGGACGGCGGCCCAAGTCAAGTGGGAGACAGTGTGCCTCCTGGGCGCGGGGGGCTGGCTCTATGTGGGCCTGTTGGTACTGACCGGCCCACGCCGGGCCTGCCTCGGCCCCGGCCCAGCTCTGGCGCCTATTTTTGGCTGCGCCGCGGCTGCCTCGACCCCTCGCTAGGGTTTCCAGCATCCAGAAAAGAGGTGCGGCGCTGGGCTCACCTCGCTCGCTCCATCCATCCCATCTCCCCACCTCCTCCTCTCTCCATTTCGTTTGCGGCGGCGGTGATGAGCGGGCGGCGCGCGGAGAAGAGGCCAATGGAGCCTCCGGTCTCGGATGGGGAGCGACGGCATGAGCGCGACCTGCGGGAGAAGGCGAAGAAGGAGATGCGTGCAAGACCGAGCGGCAGATCTGAGCGGAGCCACGAGCAAGAGGGGCGCGAGGGGGATTGGGGTCCTCCTCCCCCTTAGTGGATCCAGCAGCAGGAGCGAAGAAAGAAGAAAAAGGAGATGGCTCGGCGCCGGGAGCTCGAGCGCAAGCCAGCGGATCCCCCCAACTATGGTGGTGGCCATGGGGACCCTCTGGCCAAGAAGCCCAGGGCGACGACTGAACCTCTGGCGGTGTCTCTTCCCCCTGGTGCGAAGGGCACAGCGGGCGAGCCATTCCGGTGGAGGACGCGTCGGAGGCGCTGGAGGTGGAGTGCTTCAAGTGCGGAAGACTAGGGCACTATCAGTCCAAGTGCAAATTTCAGCCCTTATGTGTGCTATGCAAGGAAGAGGGACATGCTTCTGCGCACTGTCCGACGAGGGGTTGGCAGCCAAGCTTGCAGATCATGGGAAGCGCAATTTCAGGGGAGGGCTTCTTCTGTATGCAGTTCGAAGAGGAGGCGGAGTCTGAGGGTCCACGGCTGGTCTCGATCGGCAATGCTGTGATTCTCTCCGCAGAGCCGGGCCGCCTGAATCTGCGGGTCCTCAAGCAGGAGCTCAAGCACATGGTTACGGGGGATTGGGACTAGCAAGTCACTCAAGTGGGAGAAGACGATTTCATGGTGGTATTCCCCTCTGCAGATCTTCTTCATATGGCTCGGACAAGTGGCAAGCTGTTACTCTCTATTAACGACATCACTGCTAGGGTGCGGGATGTGGTTCATGAGGTGATTCCCCCAATGGTGATGCCAGAAGCATGGGTGCGGCTCCACGGGATCCCTGAGAAACATCGCAAGATCGAGCGTATCAAGGAGGCTTTTAAGATGTTGGGGCGACCTATCGTGGTCGATGAGCTCTCCATCATAAAATTGGGTCCGTTGGGGATGAAACTGGCTTGCAAGACTCCGGCCAAGCTGAATGGCACAATGGAGGTCTGGTTCAACCACGAAGGGTACCAGATCAGGGTTGAGCTGGAGCGGCAGCCGCGGCGGCTGGGGGATGGGGGAAGGGCTTCGGGGGCGGGCCCCTCCGTTCCCCCGCCTGACGGCCAGCAAGGCAAGGGCGGGCCACACAAGCCTAGGCCACACGCGGGCAATCCCTCCAAGGTGGCTGCCACTGGTGCGATTGTGCCCAATTCTTCGGCGGTGGTACCACAGAAGGAGAAGTCTGGCCCCGGTGCGATGGTGGTTGGCCAAGATGCGATGATGGGCGAGCTGGCAGACGAGCATGATGATAGCAACCAAGACACTTCAATAGATACCGAGACATGGGAAAAACTGGGGGTGATCGCGACTCAAGACACGGTAGTAAGCCTTCCCCCCTTGCTCGCTCTCTGGACTTGTCCTTCAAGTGCTTGGGAATGGGACAACGCCTCTGTCGCTGGTGGCCATGGAGACCGAGGCCTTGCCTGCCTCTCCAGAGCGCGGAGGGGGCTCGAGGTTGGACTGCGTCCTCATGGACTCGGACCCCACACCGGCCTCGGACAGACGCCTGTCGAGCGGCTCCGGCCACCAGGCCAAAAAGACTGCTGGGCGGAAGACTGGGTGCAAGACGGTGGCCACGGATGCTGCGGAGTCGGCGGCGGTGCTGGGGGCGAGCTGGGGGCGGCTGTGCTGGCTTCAGGGCCGGCAGCCAAGGCCAAGCATTCAAGGGCAACCCCGGCGGTGTCTCGGGCTCCAAGCGCACGCGCCAAGGCCAAGCTTGGGGACATGACTTCTCTGGAAAGTGCCAAGCTCCATGCTGCTGACAAAAACATGGATGTTGCAGGTAACCCTACCCCCTCTTTTAAGATTCTGAATGCTTTTTCCGACGAGCATCTTGTTGAGATTCTTCACGATAGTGGCGTTGCACTAGATTCTTCGACTTTGGACATTATTCCGTCAGTGCGTGCGCGTGAAGAAGCTCAGGCCGCCCTTGCGGCTGCTGCTACCAGGAGCGTGGCAGTTCAGCCCGTGGACGGCCAGTCTTCAGCACCAGTAGGGGCTGGTCTTGTCTCTCTGCCCATCGAGGGAGACGAGGCCGGGGTGGCCTCGGACTTGCCCTCTTCCAGCCGGGCGCCGGCTAGGAAGCGAGTGGCCAAGGCGGTTAGCTCCGGTGGAGTTCGCCTGCGTAACCGGATCATTTGATGTGATACATCTTCTGGAATATCCGCGGTTGCGGGCATGTGGGGCGGCGTACGCAATTACGAGAGTATATGTCCAAAGAACGCATCAACTTTGTCGCGCTCCAGGAGACGATTAAGGCCGATTTTTCGTTTAGAGATCTTTTGGCGTACGATCCGCTCCAGCGTTTTGATTGGTTCTGGACTCCTTCCGTGGGCCTTTCTGGTGGTCAATTGATGGGATGTAATAAAGATGCTTGCGACGTTATTCTGTGGGAATCTGGTTCGTTTCATATCGCTGCCACGGTTCGTCACCGGGTTTCCCTTGCCTCTTGGGTGATCGTAAGTGTGTATGGGCCGGCTAATCATGCGAGGTCTCTGAGTTCTTGGGAGAACTCACAGCTCTGGTTGGGGCCAAACAAGCGTCCAACCTTACCAGTTCTGGTGGGAGGCGACTTTAACTTGATCCGATCGGGGGAGGACAAGAGCAACGACAACATTGACTGGGCTAGGGTGTCCTTGTTCAATAATGCCATCACGGCCGCTGCTCTTAGAGAGATTGCGCGTACAGGGGCAAGATACACTTGGACGAACAAACAGCGGGAGCCAGTGCGATGTGTACTTGACCGTGTTTTTGTTCAAGTGACTGGGAGGTCTTGTTTCCCCTCTGTACCTTAGTGGCTGAAACGCGCATTGGATCAGACCACGTACCTCTGATCCTATCCTCAGGGGAGGAAAGTGTGCGTCGCAGCCGTAGATTCTTTTTCGAGACGGCGTGGTTCGAACATGAAGGTTTCTGCCAACTTGTCACGGATCGCTGGTCCTTGATTGGTAACCAGGTTGGCCGCCAACGAGGACCAGTAGAGTTCTGGTCCTCTGCGGCTGCCGCCTTGCGGGCTTTCCTCAGGGGTTGGGGGGCCAATCATGGCAGCGAATCTAAAAGAGTTAGGGAGCGCATTGTGGATGAAATTGCTCGCCTAGACGCGCAGGCGGATGTGAGATCCTTCTCTGGGGACGAATGGGAGTATAGATACTCCTTAGAGCACCAAGTCCTGGCTATTCTCAGGGCGGAGGAGGAGTATTGGAGCCGTAGGGGCGGCGTCAAGTGGGTTGTGAAAGGCGACACCAACACGGGATACTTCCACGCATACGCTAATGGCCGTAAACGCAAGAGCACGATTCTTAGGCTTCAGTCGGAGGGCGGGATACTGGTCACCCAAAACGAAATAGTCAAGCACATCTTCGACTTCTTCGTAGAGCTGTTGGGAACAGCCGAAGCAAAGAGCTTAAGTCTCAGGGAAGACTTATGGGGTCTGCACGAGCGTGTCTCGCAGCAGGAAAACGACGCCTTGATGGTGACCTTTTCGCCCCAAGAGCTCGATCGTGCGCTAGCTGGTATGAAGAACGACACGGCTCCTGGCCCGGATGGCTGGCCGGTGGAGTTCTTCAAACGGTTTTGGCCGACGCTTAGGGACTTGTTTCAAGCGATTCTCAACGGTTTTGCCCTCGGTACGATGGACCTGACATGTCTCAATTATGGGGATATCTACTTGATCCCAAAGGTTAAAGGGGTGGAATCAATTAAGCAGTTTCGGCCGATCACGCTCATAAACGTTCCTTTCAAGATATGTGCCAAAGCCTACGCTTCTAGGTTAGCGCCGATCGCTCAACGTGTCATTAGCAAAAGCCAGACCGCTTTTCTTAAAGGCAGGAACATCCTGGAAGGGCCTATTGCCCTTACGGAGATAATCCATGAGCTGAAATGTACGCGGGGCCAGGGCGTCATCCTCAAACTAGATTTCGAAAAAGCGTACGACCGTGTAAACCGGGAGTTTGTACGGGAGGTCCTCCTCAAAAAGGGTTTTGAGGCAGGGTTCGTCCACCGGATCATGCATCTGATCTCGAGTGGCAACACCTCGGTTATTGTCAATGGCGAAATGGGTAAGTTCTTTCGCAATAGGAAAGGCCTTAGACAAGGCGACCCCGTCTCCCCTCTCGTCTTTAATTTTGTGGCGGATGCTTTGGCTGCCCTGTTGTCCAAGGCCAGGGAGGCTGGACACATCAAGGGGCTTGTCCCACATCTCATTCCAGGTGGTGTGACACACCTCCAATATGCAGACGACACTTTGCTGCTGTTTAACCCGGACGACCATAGTATTGCTACGATAAAGCTCTTGCTTTAGCTTTTGAGCTCCTCTCCGGACTCAAGATTAACTTTCTTAAGAGTGAGGTCATTACCATGGGGATGGAAGACCAACACAACACACGTGTCGCAAACCTACTTAATTGCAAGCTGGGGAGCTTTCCAATTAAGTACCTTGGGCTTCCTATATCTCACCGCAAACTTTCGATTTTTGAGTGGGAGCCCCTGTACGGGAAAGTGGCCAACAGGGTAAGCCCGTGGCGTGGGAGATTCATGTCCTCTGCCGCAAGGCTTATTCTGACGAACTCGAGTCTCTCTTCTCTTCCCCTTTTCACAATGGGGATGTTCTTACTAGCTGACGGCGTTCACGCTAAGCTAGACACTCCGAGAGCCCGGTTCTTTTGGGAAGGAACTGGAATCAAGAGGAAATACCACCTAGTCAAATGGGCGGCGGTTTGTAGGCCAATTTTTTTTGGAGGATTGGGAATACTCAATTCCAAACTTATGAATGTCGCCCTCCTTGCCAAATGGTGGTGGCGGTTGGCCCAAGATGAGTCGGGGCTCTGGGCGAAACTGTTAAGAGCCAAGTATTTCCCGAACGGGAACCCCTTAACTGCCTCGGCCAACGGCTCCGTGTTTTGGAGAGGGCTCCAAGAGGTGCGGCCGGCTTTTGACATTGGGGCCAAATTTCACATTAACAATGGCCAATCAACCCGGTTTTGGCTCGACCATTGGCTGGGTGACTCTCCCCTTTGGCAAAGCCACCCCAACTTATATCGGATAGCCACTAACACTAACGTCCTAGTTGGGGAGGCAATCCGAACCGATCCTCCGGCGATCCACTTTATGCGGCCCCTTACGAACGAAGAGCGTGCGTCTTGGGATGGGCTGGTTCAGCAGATCGGTGTCAACCGTCTAGGGACGACGGTTAACACGGCAGAATGGTGCTTGACAGCTTCGAGAAATTTCTCAGTTAAGTCCCTGTATAACAAGCTTACCGAAGGGCCAGCGCTTGATATAGCTAAGGGGCTGTGGAAGGCAGGCCTACCTTTGAAGATTAAAATCTTCATGTGGCAAATGCTTAGGAATAGGATGCCTACGTCGGATAATGTGGCCAAATGAAACTGTCCGGCTGATGGTACTTGCTCGATTTGCGGACTAGGCGAAGATGTGAACCATGTATTTTTTAGATGCCATTTGGCCAGGTTTGCGTGGAGTGCGGTTCGGGAGGCCTTCCACATGGACTGGAACCCTACCTCGGGGCATCAACTAGTTTCCATCCTCAAGTCCACAAAAGGGATTACCAGTAGAATCGCTTGGCGTTGCGTAGGGGCGCTGCTCTGTGCTATTTGGACGACATGTAACAAGATTACGATTGAGAAAAAATTTCCTCACCATCCTGCAGACGTGATCTTCAAATGCCACCTATTTTTGCAGATGTGGACCCCTCTGGGGAAGGAGCGCGATGCTGAGCGCATGTCAGAAGCCATGGCGCGCATCAAGATTATTCAGGCGCAAGCAAGACAGGAGCCGGCGAGCTGAAGTTGCTTTTGGGGTGCCTTTTGTGGCAAGTCTATTATCTAGGTCGTTGCGCTGATATGTTTGGATGGCTGTAATATTTACGTCGCGATGAATCTTCTGTTCTACCCCAGTTGATACTTTCCTTAGTTTGCTAAGTCTGTAATCTTTTGAACCATGCTGCCTTATGGGCTTTATTAATTTAAAGCCGGACGCTTCTAGCGTCTCCGTTCCAAAAAAAAGCTCTCTTTTGTGGCCTTTATGGGTTCGTTATTCCATTCATAGATGTGCACGGCAAATCATTTGCGTCATATGCATGAGGAATCCGGCATTAGGGCATCTCCATCGCCGGTCCCTAAAATGGACACAGTATTTTGTCTGTGGTCTGGTCTGCGAATAGTGATGCGGAAGCCGGCCATCTGACAATGCCCACATACATTTCAAACTGGATTTAAACAAATCAGACAAATTTCATGCAAACTCGTTGATTTTCATTTAAACCGAACAACATTCTTTACATTTCAACATCTCTGATTAAACAAAAGCTCAGGACCCTAGCCTAGTCTAAATCATGGCCGGCGCCCGTCCTCCATGTCCTTGTTGTTCCCTTCCATCGTGGCCGGCACCCGTCCTCCATGTCCTTGTTGTTCCCTTCCAAGTCCATGTCAGACGGCCGTGAACACCACGAAGTGAAGGTGTAGTCACCAGCGTGAAGGAGTAGGACATGGGACACGGACTGACCCACATGAGACATGAGGCGTCACTATCTCCCATAGCAGTGCATCTAGACACTACGCATGAACCAACAACCAACTAAACAAGAGTTGTGTGATATTTTTTTCCAGAAAATTATGCAAACACTAGCTGTAGTAGTCACGAACTTTTTATCTTTTAGAAATTTTCTGATTTGGTGAATGAGGAGTTCTGGACCCTCCTACTCCAGCACGATACTGATATTGGTCGCATAATTGGGATAATATAGAACTCATGATCTTCATCATACTAGGGCTTCATGAGATCGACCCAAAAACTTGTCAGACAAAGTTTGTTCCAGGCTTGTTATAGACCTATCTAGCAAGGGTCGTCTTACCCCCCCGGTTCCAACAATAGAGACATCTTTGAGTTGATTTGTCGGTTCACCTCCCTTGTCACTCAACAAGTTCACAAGCTCGTCTCTTTGCCCCTTTCTCATTCACATATCGCACAAAGTCATGGGTTAACATTTTCATTTCTAGGAGTGGAGGGCTCATCGATCATGTCCCTTCAGTGATGATGGAGGCGAAATTAGATACAAACATACTATATGTGCAATGACGGAGCTTACTGTTCAGGGGAGGGGGGCATTGGCCCCCAGGCTTGGCTAAACGTGTGAACAAAGTTGGTTCGGTTTGAAAAAAAAGTATCTCGCCCCCAATTATTCACATTTTATCCTCGTCCCCCGAAAATTCTGGTGTAGCTCCACCGCTGCATATGCTTCTCATATAGTAAAATAAGATCTTCAAAGACAAAGGGCTTTAATACAAAATTCTACCTTGCATATTTGTTGCCAATGTCCTCAACTTTGCTCTTGATATCCTTGGTAATCTTATGGCGAGTCTTGATGTCCATTATCTTTGTCTTGATTTTTTCAAGATTCTCCCCAAAGCTTTCCAACTTGGAATTGGATCATGGTTCATAAGTGACATAAACTTGTCGACTCTGTCTTCAATCGCATAAGACAACTCTTGCACAGCATCAACATGAAGCTTAGCTTGGTGGTCAGGTTCCTCCATGTCTACCATCACGAGCAGGAATGCTTGCATGGCCTTGAGCTCATCCTTGAGGCATTCGTTGTCATGAATCATGACGAACATCCTTTATCAACTTGTACTCATTGGTCGACATGCTAGCCAGCTTACCTAGGAGAGATGTCATTAGTTATGGTCTATTATACATCCAATGGTAGTGACGACCATTCTTTCTTACAATGTAAGGATTGTTTCTAGAGGTAATTAATGTGGAGTACATAAGATTCACTAGAGGCCCTAAAGGAAATGTATTTCCTTCCCAAGTTTATCGATTGTGTTTTTATGGTCCTACCGCTTACATGACAAACATAATTGTGAAGAAATGAAATTTACTTGCAACTTCCCATTTTGATAAATACATACATCATAGTTAAATTGATTGCTACCTGTCATGTAAATTTGAATGTTTTACAAGTTGAAATGCAAATCAAATTCGTGTTGTATTAATCTTACGTTTGTTCGATCCATATGTATTCGAAACGTTAAAGAGAAGAAACTTGCCCCCGCGTTGGTCCGCATGAGCGAAACGGGTGGCGAACCAACCACCGCCGCCGACAGCCGTCTTCTTCGCGCCTCCCCCTCGCCGCCGCCGGTCAAAGGCCGTGTGGCAGTGGCGACGACGGGGCCTCGTCTTCTCCAGGTCGCGGGTGTCCTCGTTGTCGGGCTCGTGCATGAGCAAGCTGAAGGAAATATGCCCTAGAGGCAATAATAAAGTTGTTATTTATATTTCCTTATATTATGATAAATGTTTATTATTCATGCTAGAATTGTATTAACCGGAAACTTAGTACATATGTGAATACATAGACAAACAGAGTGTCCCTAGTATGCCTCTACTTGACTAGCTCGTTAACCAAAGATGGTTAAGTTTCCTAGCCATGGACATGTGTTGTCATTTGATGAACGTGATCACATCATTAGAGAATGATGTGATGGACTAGACACATCCATTACCTTAGCACTATGATCGTTTAGTTTATTGCTATTGCTTTCTTCATGACTTATACATGTTCCTATGACTATGAGATTATGCAACTCCAGAATACCGGAGGAACACCTTGTGTGCTATCAAACGTCACAACATAACTGGGTGATTATAAAGATGCTCTACAGGTGTCTCCGATGGTGTTTGTTGAGTTGGCATAGATCGAGATTAGGATTTGTCACTCCATGTATCAGAGAGGTATCTCTGGGCCCTCTTGGTAATGCACATCACTATGAGCCTTGCAAGCAATATGACTAATGAGTTAGTCACGGGATGATGCATTACGGAACGAGTAAAGAGACTTGCCGGTAATGAGATTGAACTAGGTATGATGACACCGACGATCGAATCTCGGGCAAGTAACATACCGATTACAAAGGGAACAACGTATTTTGTTATGCGGTTTGACCGATAAAGATTTTCATAGAATATGTAGGAATCAATATGAGCATCCAAGTTCCGCTATTTGTTATTGACCGGAGATGTGTCTCGGACTCTCGGTCATGTCTACATAGTTCTCGAACCCGTAGGGTCCGCACGCTTAACATTTGATGACGATATGTATTATGAGTTATGTGATATTATGTACCGAAGGTTGTTCAGAGTCCCGGATGAGATCACGGACATGACGAGGAGTCTCGAAATGGTCGAGACATAAAGATTCATATATTGGAAGGTTACATTCGGACACCGGAATGGTCCGGGTCGTTTCAGATAAGTTTCGGAGTACCGGGGGTTACCGGAACCCCCTTCGGGAAGTTATTGGTCCTTATGGGACTAGTGGTGGAAGAGAGGAAGCAGGTCAAGAGGTGCCCCCCTAGCCCAAACCGAATTGGACTAGGGCTAAGGGGTCCGACCCCCCTTTCCTTCTCTCCTTCCTCTCCTTCCTTCTTCTCCTAATAGGACTAGGAAAGGGGGAAACCTACTCCTACTATGTAGCGACCAGACCTCAAACAGTCTGATCTCTGTGCTGCGGTGTCATCCCTGGATCAGTAATGCTGACACCACACAGTACTCGGAGGATTTATAAGAGAGTAGCAATCACACACTTATTACATCGAGAGTCTCAAAAGAGAACTTATTACAATAAATATGGCTTAAGGCCATCTAATAACGATAACAGCGGAAGGCTTGGAAGATAAGTGAGTCCATCAACTCCAACGGCATCACTGATTATAGAACCACGACCTAAAAACTCCTTAATCATCGTCTGAAAAGTCTGCAACATTAACGTTGCAGCCCAAAACGGGTCAGCACATGGAATATGCTGGCAAGGTAACACATAGAGAGTAATGGAATGAAACTGCTATACTATATGCGTATTTGGTTGGTGGAAAGCTCTATGGTTACAGTTTTGCGTAAAGCCAATTTTTCCCTACTACAAAGGAATACATTTTATTTAACTATCATGGTAGTTGTTAAACATTGAGAATGGTTGACAGCATCCTCAATCCCAATTAAGCATCATCATTAACAAAACCCCATACAATTAATTTAGAGTAACATGTTGAGATTCACATGATAATCCAAGTACTAGATACTCAAGATGTCCATAACCGGGGACACGACTAATCATGATTAGTTTATTACACTCTGCAGAGGTTTGCACACTTTCCCCCACAAGACTCGATCGCCTCCGTTTGGTTTCTCGCACTACATGGTGTTTGAGAAGACGGATGACCGAGACATAGTCTTTCAGAAGCGCTAGCACCTTATGATCAGGTAGACCATACCACCTACATCCCCTACATCTGCTAGTCTAGCACTGTAAGAGTTCGCATGACTTAGTCAACTATGCTAGATCCCATAATAGCTTGTGGCTACACACGGAAGTTTCTAGTATGAATAGTCTCATGATCCCTTTGGGCCTGGGTGGCGGTCCATAAAGAAAAACAGGCAATCCTAGAATACCCAGGTACCTCAATCCACCCAGATGTGTATTTAAGTTGCCACCTTAGATAAACCATTAATTAACAAACTCACATCTGTCATGGATATCACTCACCCAATCCACGTCTACTAGCATAGCATGGCATAATGGCAAACGTAGAAGTAACTCCCCAAAGGTTTGATATACAACAGGTGATAGGTACTACCTCAACTACTTCCCATCCCACAATTTAATTAGATCCTAATACTGCAATGTTTGAGGATTGATCTAATGCAATAAAACTGGGTAGTAGAAAAGGCATGATCAAAGTGTTACTTGCCTTGCTGATGATCCGCGAAACCTAGAGATTCGAAGTAACAGGCGGCGCACTCCGGGTATTCTATCGCAGACAAACAAAGAAGCATACAATAAGTACTCATCTAATGCACAGGTAAAACTCAAATAAGAGATCTAACCAGAAAGTTCAACTTAAGAACTCCAGTTGGCAGAAAGAATCAAATCAAACGAAACAACGAAAGTCAAATGACGATAGAACACAACTTCGTTCTACTAATCTGGATCTAAGGCAATTTTTACAATAGCAAAAACTTGTTTAAGTTGGTTAAACGGACAGAGGGTTTCGAGACGAAACTCCAGGCGCTTGAATCACCTGATTCCGATAAACGAGCGAAAAGTTATACTAAAACAAAAATCGGATCAGAAATCGCGATCAGAAAAATCACGGATTTAATCCGAGAAAAAGAAAAACGAACGAACGAACGGACGAACGCTCGCTAAATAAATAAATCGGAAAAACCGATCTATTAAAAAAAACCAAAACTAAAAAAAAACCGAAGAAAAACCGACGGTTTTTCAGAAAAGAACGGCGGCACGAATTTCGAGGCGAGGCGAACCTCGGGCGGCGGGTCGGCAGCGGCGGCGTCCGGCGGCGGCGGCGGCGGTGGCTCGGTGGGCTGTGGGGGTCGGGTGCCCCGGCTTATAAAGCCTGCCGGGCCAGAGTCCGAGGCGGACACGACCCGGTTAGGTCGTTTTTTTAATAATTACGCGCAGAAGAAAAATAAAGAGAAATACTAAACGGACTTCAAAAATCCCGAAATTAATTTTTCCGGGCTTCTAAAATCAAGCCACACAAGGTGAACATTTATTTGGGGGCCTAAATGCAATTTTGAAAAACACACATTTTTCCTAAATTCAAATAAAATAACAAAAAATTCCGAAATAAAATCTTATTTGATTTTATTATTAAATCCTCAATATTTCTTTATTTTTGAAAAGTCATTTTATTCCCTCTCTCATATTTTTGTAATAGAAATAATGGATGATAAAATAATTAAAATCAAATGATCCTATTCTCAAAATTTGAGAAAACTCAAATATGAAAATAATGAAATCCCCAACTCTCTCCGTGGGTCCTTGAGTTGCGTAGAATTTCTAGGATCAAAACCAAAAAATAAAATATGATATGCAATGATGATCTAATGTATAACATTCCAAATTGAAAATTTGGGATGTTACAAACCTACCCCCCTTAAGATGAATCTCGCCCTCGAGATTCGGGTTGGCTACAAAATAGGCGAGGGTTGTCCTTGAGGAAATCTTCCTCTCGCTCCCAGGTGGCTTCATCCTCTATGTGGTGGCTCCACTGAATCTTGCAAAACGTGATAACCTTGTTGCGAGTGACTCGACTGGCAAACTCGAGAATCTTAACTGGTTTCTCCTCATAGGTCAAATCGTTATCCAACTGAATTGTTTCCAATGGCACTGTGTCTCTCAAGGGTATGTCAGCCATCTCTGTGTGGCACTTCTTCAACTGAGAAACGTGGAACACATTATGAACTGCTGACAACCCTTCGGGCAATTCCAACTTGTAGGCCACTTCTCCCATACGCTCCAAAACTCGATATGGTCCTACAAATCGTGGCGCTAACTTTCCCTTAACCCCAAAACGCTTTGTTCCCCGAAGTGGAGATACTCAAAGATAAACTCGGTCTCCGACTTCGTAAACTGTCTCCTTGCGTTTAGAATCTGCGTAGCTCTTCTATGTGGACTGAGCTACCTTGAGCCTATCGCGAATCAATTTCATTTTCTGTTCAGACTCCTTAATCAGATCCGGTTCAAACAACTGGCGGTCTCCAACTTCGTCCCACGATAACGGTGTCCTACACCTCCTTCCGTACAAAGCTTCGAAAGGGGCCATCTTTAAACTGGTTTGGTAACTCTTGTTGTAAGAGAACTCTGCATATGGCAAATTTTCGTCCCAACTAGATCCGTAATCTAGCGCACAAGCTCTCAGCATATCCTCCAAAATCTGATTGACTCTCTCGGTCTGTCCATCTGTCTGTAGATGAAAAGCTGTACTGAATTCTAGCCTGGTACCCAAAGTTTCGTGCAACTGCTTCCAGAACTTTGAGGTAAACTGGGTTCCTCTATCTGATACGATACTCCTCGGAACTCCATGCAGACATACGATCCTGGTCATGTATATCTTTGCCAACTTAGCACTGGTGTAAGTGGTCTTTACTGGGATGAAATGAGCTACCTTCGTCAATCGATCGACTACAACCCAAATCGAGTCATAGCCTGAAAGAGTCCTGGGTAATCCCGTGATAAAATCCATACCTAACTTATCCCACTTCCATTCGGGTATCGGCAATGGTTGTAACAATCCTGCTGGCTTCTGATGCTCTGCTTTTACTCTGTGACACACATCACAAACTGCTACATACTCCGCAATATCCTTCTTCATTCTGATCCACCAGAAAATATCCTTCAAATCCAAATACATCTTGGTATTTCCTGGGTGAATCGAATATGGTGAACCGTGTGCCTCTTGTAGAATCAACTTCCTGATCTCCGGGTCATTGGGCACATAAACACGGTCTTCAAACCATAGGGTGTCGTGCTCATCCTCACGAAATCCTTTAGCTTTTCCTTTGCTCAGTTTCTCCTTTATTGAGGCAATCTCTTTGTCAGTCTTCCGAGCTTCTCTAATTCTATCCATCAAAGTTGACTGAATCTCCAATGCTGCTACATAGCCTCTCAGAACTATTTCCAAACATAGTTCACGAAGATTTTCTGCTAACTCCTTTGGTATTTCTACCGTCATTAATGTGTTGACATGGCTCTTATGGCTTAATGCGTCAGCTACTACATTAGCCTTTCCGGGATGGTAATGCAATCTCATATCGTAATCTTTGATGAGCTCCAACCATCTCCTTTGTCTGAGATTCAACTCCTTCCGTGTGAAAATATACTTCAAACTCTTATGATCCGTATACACCTCACAATGGTTTCCAATGAGGAAATGTCTCCATGTTTTCAAAGCATGCACTACGGCTGCTAACCCCAAATCATGCGTAGCATAATTCAACTCATGAGGCTTAAGTTGTCTTAAGGCATATGAAACAACTCTTCCTTCCTGCATAAGCACTGCTCCAAGTCCTCGACGTGAAGCGTCACAATACACCTCATAATCCTTGGTCTGATCTGGCAAAATCAACACTGGTGAAGTAACCAAGCGTTTCTTCAACTCCTGGAAACTAGTGTCACACTCCTCAGT
This sequence comes from Triticum aestivum, assembly GCF_018294505.1. Classification (NCBI taxonomy): domain Eukaryota; kingdom Viridiplantae; phylum Streptophyta; class Magnoliopsida; order Poales; family Poaceae; genus Triticum; species Triticum aestivum. The sequence goes on from NC_057803.1 coordinate 486,996,152, forward strand.
CCATATGAACTTGGTATCCTTCTTCAACAACTCAGTCATAGGCTTCGCAATCTTTGAGAATGTCTCAATAAATCTTCGGTAGTATCTGGCGAGTCCAAGAAAACTTCATATCTCTCCAACTGTGGTTGGTGCTTCCCACTTGGTCACGGTATCAACTTTAGTGGGATCAACTACTATTCCTTCTCCGAATATAACGTGTCCGAGGAATCCTACTTCCTTCAACCAAAACTCACATTTGCTGAACTTGGCATATAATTGATGTTCTTTGAGCTTTCCAAGAACCAAACGCAAATGTTCCTTATGCTCCGCTTAGTTTTTGAGTAAACCAGGATATCATCAATGAACACCACGACGAACTTATCCAAGAACTCCATAAACACTTTGTTCATCATGTTCATAAAATAGGCAGGTGCATTAGTCAGACCAAATGACATAACGGTATACTCGTACAGCCCATACCTGGTGGTAAAAGCTGTCTTAGGAATATCCTGTTCTCGAATCTTCAACTGGTGGTATCCTGATCGCAGATCGATCTTGGGAAATACCTTAGCTCCTTGCAATCGATCAAACAGATCATTGATCATTGGTAGTGGGTACTTGTTCTTAATCGTTACTTCATTCAATCCCCGATAATCGACAACCATTCTTAACGATCCATCCTTCTTCTCCACTAGAAGTACTGGCGATCCCCAAGGCGAAGAACTTGGGCGAATATATCCCTTATCCAGTAACTCTTTAATCTGCTTCTTAATTTCCATCAAATCCTTTGCAGGCATCCTGTATGGTCTCTTTGATATTGGCCCTGTGCCTGGCATTAGCTCAATCAAAAACTCAATGTCTCTATCTGGTGGCATGCCTGGCAACTCCTCTAGAAATACATCAGGGAATTCCTTTACCACTGGTACTTCCTCCTGCACAACTCCTGTTAAGCAATTTACTTGTGTCCTCTTTGGCACATGTCGGGATACATACTTGATCCTTCTCCCTTCTGGGGTGGTAAGAAAAATTGACTTACTAGCACATTCAATATTCCCTTCATACTTTGATAACCAATCCATGCCTAATATCACATCCAATCCTTGGGATTCCAATACTATTAGGTCTGAGGGAAAAACATAGTTACCAATCCTTAATGGTAACCGATCACACCATAGACTAGCCATATATTCTGCTCCAGGCGAGGTTACTAACATGGGTGACCTAAGGGCTTGGGTTGGCAGTTTATACTTATCCACAAATCCCCTTGATATGTATGAATGCGATGCACCAGTATCGAAAAGAACGAGTGCAGTAAATGACTTAACCAAAAACTTACCGATTACTGCATCCGGCTGCTCTTCAACCTCCTCCACGCTAACGTGGTTCACCTGTCCCCTATTGAAAGGGTTCGGCTTCTTCCCAGAGCTTCCATTGCCATTTCCATTCTGGGATTCAGGACATTCATTGGCATGATGTCCGGTCTTCTGGCACTTAAAGCAAGTGACTTGGCTTAGGTCCTTCTTGGCTGGGGTTGATGGGTTGGTGCGATTCTGGCCATTGCTTCCTCCATTCCCATTACCATTCTTGGTGCCATTGTGATTGTGCGAGCTACCTCCTCCATGGGTATGCTGAAAATTTCCTCCCGGTCTAGGGGTAAAATGTGGCTTCTGCTGAGCTCCTGAATGGTACTTTCCTTGTCCATACTTCCTCTTGCGGTTCTCAATTTGCTGCTTCTTGCCTTCAATCATAAGATCACGGTCTACCAACTCCTGGTAGTTGTTGAAGGTTGCTACCATCAACTGCATGCTCAACTCATCATTCAGTCCTTCTAGAAACTTCTCCTGCTTAGCTGCATCGGTAGCAACGTCATCTGGGGCATAACGTGCTAATTTACTAAAGTCCTCCACATACTGGCCAACTGTCCGTCCTCCTTGGCGCAAGTTGCGAAACTCACGCTTCTTCATGGCCATAGCTCCTGCTGAAACATGGGCAGTACGAAAAGTCTGCTGAAACTGGTCCCATGTGATAGTGTCGACAGGGAAAGTGGCTGTGAAATTCTTCCACCATGATGCTGCGGGTCCTTCAAGCTGATGTGCGGCAAACTTCACCTTCTCCGCATCTGTGCATCCTGCTGTGGTCAACTCTCTAGCTGTCTTGCGGAGCCAATCATCTGCTACTATCGGCTCGGTGCTACTGAAAAACACCAGCAGATTTAGCCTAAGAAAACGGGCTAAGTGATCAACAGGTGGTGGTGGTGGTGGGTTGTTGTTGTTGTTGTTCCCCTGATTCTGATTCTGGACTAGCAACTGCATCAATGTGTTCTGCTGCTGGATCAACTGGGTGAGCTCCGGTGGAAAGGTAAATCCGGGGTCACGTCTTGGAGGCATCTGAGGGTTTAGAAAAGATGAGATTTAAGAATAGAGGGGGTCTAAAGAGAAAACACTATCCATATGCACATGAGGCAAAATCAAACAATTCACTTCATTCAATCAAACAAGGGCATACAATCGATCTAACTATCGCAAAAGTGCTCGGACTACTGTATTTACATGGTGGACTACTACTACTGATGAGGTGGTCTACTAGAAATATTCTTCGGTTGCAGACTCCATGATATCTGCTCCTGCTTCATCAATATAGTCATCATTGCTATCATCTGGGTTCGAATCGGTGTCGTCGATGATGATGTAGTCTTCCGGGCGAATCTCCTTGGGTTCTTCGTCTTCATCTACTGGTGTTGGGCCTCCCATAAATATTCCGATCTTCTTGATCAGATCGTCATTCTTCTCCACCAATACTTCAATTTCCTCTTCATAATCTTCACGTGTAGCCTTGAGTTCTTCCTCCAGTTCTTTGATTCTTGTCCTTGCCTTCTTCAGGTCTATCATGTTGGCACACATCTAGTTCTCCTGTCGTCGAATGTGATGGTTTAACTCCTGGATAAAAGCTGCAATTGATCTATCCTTTCTGGTGCTGATCATCTCCCAGTGCTCATCTCGGCGCCCACAAATCTGGTAAATAGTATCCTTGAGATCATTGCGGTAGACTTCTCCAATGCGTCTCATGGCGAAGGGAGCTGACATGCTCTTTCCTAGACTCCAAGTTGGTGCATCAAAAGAAAACTCTATGGGCTCAGTGACTGGCATGAACGTCCTTCCGGGAACTTGAACTTGAATCATCCAGCGCTCTTCTTCAGGTAAAGTGGCGTTGTAGGTTCCGGTGAAGCTTGGTACTCCTATGTTCACGTATCTAGTGACTTCCTTCAAGTGACGTCCGAAGGGTGTATCTTCTTCCGGTTGCGTGAACTTGTTCCTTGCATCCGCCATCTTAAAGAGTAGAAAAGATGAGAGGTCAGAAGAGAAGAGGGTGAATAGTATTCTAGGTCTTTAGCTTAGTGGTCATGTCCTACAGTCAGCGTGTGCTCTGATACCATCTCTGTAGCGACCAGACCTCAAACAGTCTGATCTCTGTGCTCCGGTGTCATCCCTGGATCAGTAATGCTGACACCACACAGTACTCGGAGGATTTATAACAGAGTAGCAATCGCACACTTATTACATCGAGAGTCTCAAAAGAGAACTTATTACAATAAATATGGCTTAAGGCCATCTAATAACGATAACAACGGAAGGCTTGGAAGATAAGTGAGTCCATCAACTCCAACGGCATCACTGAGTATAGAACCACGACCTAAAAACTCCTTAATCGTCGTCTGAAAAGTCTGCAACATTAACATTGCAGCCGGAAACGGGTCAGCACATGGAATATGCTGGCAAGGTAACACATAGAGAGTAATGGAATGAAACTGCTATACTATATGCATATTTGGCTGGTGGAAAGCTCTATGGTTACAGTTTTGCGTAAAGCCAATTTTTCCCTACTACAAAGGAATAAATTTTATTTAACTATCATGGTAGTTATTAAACATTGAGAATGGTTGACAGCATCCTCAATCCCAATTAAGCATCATCATTAACAAAACCCCATACAATTAATTTAGAGTAACATGTTGAGATTCACATGATAATCCAAGTACTAGATACTCAAGATGTCCATAACCGGGGACACGACTAATCATGATTAGTTTATTACACTCTGCAGAGGTTTGCGCACTTTTCCCCACAAGACTCGATCGCCTTAGTTTGGTTTCTCGCACTACATGGTGTTTGAGAAGACGGATGACCGAGACACAGTCTTTCAGAAGCGCTAGCACCTTACGATCGGGTAGACCGTACCACCTACATCCCCTACATCTGCTAGTATACCACTGTAAAAGTTCGCATGACTTAGTCAACTATGCTAGAGCCCATAATAGCTTGTGGCTGCACACGGAAGTTTCTAGTATGAATAGTCTCATGATCCCTTTGGGCCTGGGTGGCGGTCCATAAAAAACAGGCAATCCTAGAATACCCAGGTACCTCAATCCACCCAGATGTGTATTTAAGTTGCCACCTTAGATAAACCATTAATTAACAAACTCAGATCTGTCATGGATATCACTCACCCAATCCACGTCTACTAGCATAGCATGGCATAATGGCAAACGTAGAAGTAACTCACCAAAGGTTTGATATACAATAGGTGATAGGTACTACCTCAACTACTTCTCATTCCACAGTTTAATTAGATCCTAATCATGCAATGTTTGAGGATTGATCTAATGCAATAAAACTGGGTAGTAGAAAAGGCATGATCAAAGTGTTACTTGCCTTGCTGATGATCCGCGAAACCTAGAGATTCGAAGTAACAGGCGGCGCACTCCGGGTATTCTATCGCAGACAAACAAACAAGCATACAATAAGTACTCATCTAATGCACAGGTAAAACTCAAATAAGAGATCTAACCAGAAAGTTCAACTTAAGAACAACGGTTGGCAGAAAGAATCAAATCAAACGAAACAACAAAAGTCAAACGGCGATAGAACACAACTTCGTTCTACTAATCTGGATCTAAGGCAATTTTTACAGTAGCAAAAACTTGTTTAAGTTGGTTAAACGGATAGAGGGTTTCGAGACGAAACTCCAGGCGCTTGAATCACCTGTTTTCGATAAACGAGCGAAAAGCTATACTAGAACGAAAATCAGATCAGAAATCGCGATCAGAAAAATCGCGGATTTAATCCGAGAAAAAGAAAAACGATGAACGTTCGCTAGAACGAACGAACGGACGAACGCTCGCTAAATAAATAAATTGAAAAAACCGATCTATTAAAAAAACCGAAACTAAAGAAAAACCGACGAAAAACCGACGGTTTTTCGGAAAAGAACGACGGCATGGATTTCGAGGCGAGGTGAACCTCGGGCGGCGGCGGCGCACTAGGGTTTGGGCGGCGGCGGCGGCTCGGTGGGCTGTGGGGGTCGGGTGCCCCGGCTTATAAAGCCTGCCGGGCCAGAGTCCCAGGCGGACACGGCCCGGTTAGGTCGGTTGTTTTTTTAATAATTACGCGCAGAAGAAAAATAAAAAGAAAATACTAAACGGACTCCAAAAATCCCGAAATAAATTTTCCTGGGTTTCTAAAATCAAGCCACACAAGGTGAACATTTATTTGGGGCCTAAGTGCAATTTTGAAAAACGCACATTTTTCCTAAATTCAAATAAAATGACGAAAAACTCTGAAATAAAATCTTATTTGATTTTATTATTAAATCCTCAATATTTCTTTATTTTGGGAAAGTCATTTTATTCCCTCTCTCATATTATTGTAATAGAAGTAATTGATGATAAAATAATTAAAATCAAATGATCCTATTCTCAAAATTTGAGAAAACTCAAATATGAAAATAACGAAATCCCCAACTCTCTCCGTGGGTCCTTGAGTTGCGTAGAATTTCTAGGATCAAAACCAAAAGCAAATAAAATATGATATGCAATGATGATCTAATGTATAACATTCCAAATTGAAAATTTGGGATGTTACATACTAGGAGTAGGATTGCTCCCCTTGGGCGCGCCCCTTGTGGCCGGCCGGCCTCCTCCCCCCTCTTTTATATATGGGGGAGGGGGCACCCCATAGACACACAAGTTGATCTTTAGCCGTGTGTGGTGCCCCCTCCACAATTTTCCACCTCGGTCATATTGTCGTAGTGCTTAGGCGAAGCCCTGCATCGGTAACTTCATCATCACCGTCACCATGCCGTCGTGCTGACGGAACTCACCCTCGGCCTCAGCTGGATCAAGAGTACGAGGGACGTCACCGAGCTCAACGTGTGCAGATCGCAGAGGTGTCGTGCGTTTGGTACTTGATTGGTTGGGTCGCAAAGACGTTTGACTACATCAACCGCGTTACCAAACGCTTGCGCTTTAGGTCTACGAGGGTACGTAGACACACTCTTCCCTCTCGTTGCTATGCATCTCCTAGATAGATCTTGCCTGATCGTAGGAAAAAATTTAATACCGCATTCCCCAACACCAGCGCATGGTCCATCGCGCTGGCTGCACGAGTGGCCGGGAAATCCCAACCTCCAGCGGGGCGGCGGATCCGGGGCTCTCGTGCCCGGATCTGGTGTGGCGGTGGGTGCTTGGCAGCAGGGGCAGCGACTACCGGCGTGGTGACCTGCGGATTTGGCAGGGGCGGCGGCGGGTCTGCACGACACTTTGGTGTGTGGCTCGCTGTGCGTGCGAGGGTGCAGTGGCTGATGTTGGGAGGCTCGGAGAGGGGTGTAGGTGTGGTGGATCTGAAGCTTCCGGTCTCCGGCAGGCGTATGGTGGCGCACATGGCGTGCATTGGCGCGTCTGGTTCATGGCTCCAGCTGGGAACTATGGTGGTTCTCTGTCTCGGGCGGTGCTTGGCGCAGCGGGAAGGTGGAGCCGGTGGATGTCGACCATGGGGATTGTGTGCTGCATAGTGCTTCGCATCTGCTCGGGTTTGAAGGTGTGGAGGAACTACAGGCGAAAGTGTTAGGTTCTACGGTAGGGTGCGTCGACTGCAAATAAAATTTTCCTACAAGCAGAACAACCAATAACATGCTACGGGAGATGGATCACAGATCGTTACCACTAGACGCGCAGTGCCATGCAGCGGAAGAAGAGTTGGGGCAGCGCGTCTTGATAACCCACAAGTATAGGGGATCACAACATTTTTCGATAAGTAAGAGTGTCGAACCCAACGAGGAGCTAAAGGTAGAACAAATATTCCCTCAAGTTCTATCGACCACCGATACAACTCTACGCACGCTTGATGTTCGCTTTACCTAGAACAAGTATGAAACTAGAGGTACTTTGTAGGTGTTGTTGGATAGGTTTGATAGATAATAAAGAGCAAGTAAATAAAAAGTAGGGGCTGTTTAGATAAAGAAACAATAAATTAAATATAGCGAGTGTGGAAAAGTGGTGGTAGGAGTTGCGAAATTGCCCCTAAGCAATTGACTACTTTACTAGACCGATAGCAAGTATTATGTGGGAGAGGCCACTGCTAGCATGTCATCCCTGACTTGGAATTCTATGCACTTATGATTGGAACTATTAGCAAGCATCCGCAACTACTAATGTTCATTAAGGTAAAACCCAACCATAGCATTAAGATATATTGGTCCCTCTTCAATCCCGTATGCATCAATTTCTATGCTAGGTTGAAGCTTCTGTCACTCTTTCCCTCCAATACATAGTCCTATCAACATACAACTAGCCCTAGGGTGTGATCCACGCGCGCAATCATATGATGGGCACCAAAGGACATCAACATAACCACAAGCAAATTAAATCAATCATAACAATTCATCAACCACCGATAGGACAACGAAAATCTACTCAGACATCATAGGTTGGCAACACATCATTGGAAAATAATATGAAGCATAAAGCACCATGTTCAAGTAGAGGGTACAGAGGGTTGCGGGAGAGTGGACCGCTATAGATAGAGGGGGGAAGGTGATGGAGATGTTGGTGAAGATGGCGGAGGTGTTGGTGTAGATCGCGATGATGATGATGGCCCCCGGTGGCACTCCGGTGCCACCGGAAGCGAGGGGGAGAGAGCCCCCCTCCTTCTTCTTCTTCCTTGACCTCCTACCTAGATGGGAGAAGGGTTTCCCCTCTGGTCCATGGCCTCCATGGCACGGGAGGGGCGAGAGCCCCTCCGAGATTGGATCTGTCTCTCTGTCTCTCTCTGTTTCTGCGTTCTCAGATTCTTCCCTTTCACCGTTTCTTATATTCCCGGAGATCCGTAACTCCGATTGGGCTGAAATTTTGACACGATCTCTATCCGGAAATTAGCTTTCTTGCAACGAAAGAAGGGCATTAACCGCCTTACGGGTGGCCCACGAGGGTCAGGGGCGCGCCCAGTGGGGCAGGCGTGCCCCCTGCCTCGTGGCCACCTCGGGCACCGTCTCGCGTGGATTTTTCTTCCCAAAAATCATATATATTCCAAAAAAAATCTCCGTCAGTTTTTATCCCGTTTGGACTCCGTTTGATATGGATATTCTGTGAAGCAAAAAACATGCAACAAACAGGAACTGGTACTGGGCACTGGATCAATATGTTAGTCCCAAAAATAGTATAAAAAGTTGCCAAAAGTATATAAAAGTTCAATAATATTGGCATGGAACAGTCAAAAATTATAGATACGACAGAGACATATCAGCATCCCCAAGCTTAATTCTTGCTCGTCCTTGAGTAGGTAAATGATAAAAAAAATAATTTTTGATGTGGAATGCTACCTAGCATAATCTTGATCATGTAATCTAATCATGGCATGAATATTAAGATACGAGTGATTCAAAGCAATAGCCTATCATTTGACATAAAAACAATAATACTTCAAGCCTACTAATAAAGCAATCATGTCTTTTCAAAATAACATGGCCAAAGAAAGTTATCCCTACAAAATCATATAGTCTGGCTATGCTCCATCTTCACCACACAAAATACTCACATCATGCACAACCCCGATGACAAGCCAAGCAATTGTTTCATACTTTTGACGTTCTCAAACCTTTTCAACTTTCACGCAATACATGAGCGTGAGCCATGGACATAGCACTATAGGTGGAATAGAATGGTGGTTGTGGAGAAGACAAAAAGGAGAATATAGTCTCACATCAACAAGGCGTATCAACGGGCTATGGAGACGCCCATCAATATATATCAATGTGAGTGAGTAGGGATTGCCATGCAACGGACGCTCTAGAGCTATAAGTATATGAAAGCTCTAACCAAAACTAAGTGGGTGTGCATCCAACTTGCTTGCTCATGAAGACCTAGGGCATTTGAGGAAGCTCATCGTTGGAATATACAAGCCAAGTTCTATAATGAAAATTCCCACTAGTATATGAAAGTGATAACTCAAGAGACTCTCTATATGAAGAACATGGTGCTACTCTGAAGCACAAGTGTGGTAAAAGGATAATAACATTGTCCCTTCTCTCTTTTTCTCTCATTTTCTTGTTTTTTTCCTCTTTTTTCTCTTTTTTTGTAGGCTTCTTTGGCCTCTTTTTTGTGGGGCTTCTTTGGCCACTTTTATTTTGATAACCTCACATGGTACAATGTTCTAATAATGATGATCATCACACTTTTATTTACTTACAACTCAATATTACATCTCGATATCTAGAACAAGGATATGACTCTATATGAATGCCTCCAGCGGTGTACCGGGATGTGCAATGATCTAGCGTAGCAATGACATCAAAAAAACGGACAAGCCATGAAAACATCATGCTAGCTATCTTACGATCATGCAAAGCAATATGACAATGAATGCTCAAGTCATGTATATGATGATGATTAAAGTTGCATGGCAATATATCTCGGAATGGCTATGGGAATGACATGATAGGTAGGTATGGTGGCTGTTTTGAGGAAGGTATATGGTGAGTTTATGGTACCAGCGAAAGTTGCACGGTACTAGAGAGGCTAGCCATGATGGAAGGGTGAGAGTGCGTCTAATCCATGGACTCAACATTAGTCATAAAGAACTGACATACTTATTGCAAAAATCTATTAGTCATCGAAACAAAGTGTTGGGTAACGTAGTAATTTCAAAAAAATTCCTACGCACACGCAAGGTCATGGTGATGCATAGCAACGAGAAGGGAGAGTGTGATCTACGTACCCTTGTAGACCGACAGTGGAAGCGTTAGCACAACGCTGTTGATGTAGTCGTACGTCTTCACTGCCCGACCGATCAAGCACCGAAACTATGACACCTCCGAGTTTTAACACACGTTCAGCTCGATGATGGTCCCCGGACTCCGATCCAGCAAAGTGTCGGGGAAGAGTTCCGTCAGCACGACGGCATGGTGACGATCTTGATGTACTACCGTGGCAGGGCTTCGCCTAAGCACCGCTACAATATTATCGAGGATTATGGTGGAGGGGGCACTGCACACGGCTAAGAATATGATCACGTGGATCAACTTGTGTGTCTATGGGGTGCCCCCTGCCCCCGTATATAAAGGAGTGGAGGAGGGGAGGGCCGGCCCTCTCTATGGCGCGCCCTAGGGGAGTCTTACTCCCACCGGGAGTAGGATTCCCCCTTTCCTAGTCCAACTAGGAGTCCTTCCATGTAGTAGGTGTAGGAGACAAGGAAGGGGAAGAGGGAAGAGAAGGAAGGAGGGGGCGCAGCCCATCCCCCTAGTCCAATTCGGACTAGGCCTTGGGGGGGGGGGTGCGGCCTGCCTCTCCCTCTCCCCTAAAGCCCACTAAGGCCCATATACTTCTTCTCCCGTATTCCCGTAACTCCCCGGTACTCCGAAAAATACCCGAACCACTCGGAACCTTTCTGATGTCCGAATATAGTCGTACAATATATCGATCTTTACGTCTCGACCATTTCGAGACTCCTCGTCATGTCCCTGATCTCATACGGGACTCCGAACTCCTTCGGTACATCAAAACTCATAAACACATAATATAACTGTCATCGAAACCTTAAGTGTGCGGACCCTACGGGTTCGAGAACAATGTAGACATGACCGAGACACGTCTCCGATCAATAACCAATAGCGGAACCTGGATGCTCATATTGGCTCTTACATATTCTACGAAGATCTTTATCGGTCAGACCGCATAACAACATACGTTGTTCCCTTTGTCATCGGTATGTTACTTGCCCGAGATTCGATCGTCGGTATCTCAATACCTAGTTCAATCTCGTTACCGGCAAGTCTCTTTACTCATTCTGTAATACATCATCTCGCAACTAACTCATTAGTTGCAATGCTTGCAAGGCTTATGTGATGTGCATTACCGAGAGGGCCCAGAGATGCCTCTCCGACAATCGGAGTGACAAATCCTAATCTCGAAATACGCCAATCCAAGATGTACATTTGGAGACACCTGTAGAGCTCCTTTATAATCACCCAGTTACGTTGTGACGTTTGGTAGCACACAAAGTGTTCCTCCGGTAAACGGGAGTTGCATAATCTCATAGTCATAGGAACATGTATAAGTCATGAAGAAAGCAATAGCAACATACTAAACGATCGAGTGCTAAGCTAACGGAATTGGTCAAGTCAATCACATCATTGTCCTAATGATGTGATCCCGTTAATCAAATAACAACTCTTTGTCTATGGTTAGGAAACATAACCATCTTCGATTAACGAGCTAGTCTAGTAGAGGCATACTAGTGACACTTTGTTTGTCTATGTATTCACACATGTATTATGTTTCCGGTTAATACAATTCTAGCATGAATAATAAACATTTATCATGATATAAGGAAATAAATAATAACTTTATTATTGCCTCTAGGGCATATTTCCTTCAGTCTCCCACTTGCACTAGAGTCAATAATCTAGTTCACATCGCCATGTGATTCAACACTAATAGTTCACATCACCATGTGATTAACACCCATAGTTCACATTGTCATGTGACCTATACCCAAAGGGTTTACTAGAGTCGGTAATCTAGTTCACATCGTTTATGTGATTAACACCCAAAGAGTACTAAGGTGTGATCATGTTTTGCTTGTGAGATAATTTTAGTCAACGGGTCTGTCACATACAGATCCGTAAGTATTTTGCGAATTCTATGTCTACAATGCTCTGCACGGAGCTACTCTAGCTAATTGCTCCCACTTTCAATATGTATCTAGATCGAGACTTAGAGTCATCCAGATCTGTGTCAAAACTTGCATCGACGTAACTTTTTACGACGAACCATTTTGTCACCTCCATAATTGAGTAATATTTCCTTATTCCGCTAAGGATAATTTTGACCGCTGTCCAGTGATCTACTCTTAGATCACTATTGTACTCCCTTGCTTAACACAGTGTAGGGTATACAATAGATCTGGTACACAGCATAGCATACTTTATAGAACCTATGGCCAAGGCATAGGGAATGACTTTCATTCTCATTCTATTTTCTGCCGTGGTCGGGCTTTGAGTCTTACTCAATTTCACACCTTGTAACACAGGCAAGAATTCTTTCTTTAACTGTTCCATTTTGAACTACTTCAAAATCTTGTCAAGGTATGTACTCATTGAAAAAAAACTTATCAAGCGTCTTGATCTATCTCTATAGGTCTTGATGCTCAATATGTAAGCAGCTTCACCGAGGTTTTCTTTGAAAAAATCCTTTCAAACACTCCTTTATGCTTTGCAGAATAATTCTACATTATTTCCGATCAACAATATGTCATACACATATACTTATCAGAAATGCTGTAGTGCTCCCACTCACTTTCTTGTAAATACAGGCTTCACCGCAAGTCTGTATAAAACTATATGCTTTGATCAACTTATCAAAGCGTATATTCCAACTCCGAGATGCTTGCACCAGTCCATAGATGGATCGCTGGAGCTTGCATATTTTGTTAGCACCTTTAGGATTGACAAAACCTTCTGGTTGCATCATATACAACTCTTCTTTAAATCCATTAAGGAATGTAGTTTTGTTTATCCATTTGCCAGATTTCATAAAAATGCGGCAATTGCTAACATGATTTGGACAGACTTAAGCATCGCTACGAGTGAGAAAATTTCATCGTAGTCAACACCTTGAACTTTGTCAAAAACCTTTTTCGACAAGTCTAGCTTTGTAGATAGTAACACTACTATCAGCGTCCGTCTTCCTCTTGAAGATCCATTTATTTTCTATGGCTTGCTGATCATCGGGCAAATCCATCAAAGTCCATACTTTGTTCTCATACATGGATCATATCTCAGATTTCATGGCCTCAAACCATTTCGCGGAATCTGGGCTCATCATCGCTTCCTCATAGTTCGCAAGTTCGTCATGGTCTAGTAACATGACTTCCAGAACAGGATTACCGTACCACTCTGGTGCGGATCTCACTCTGGTTTACCTACGAGATTCAGTAGTAACTTGATATGAAGTTACATGATCTTCATCATTAGCTTCCTCACTAATTGGTGTAGTAGTCACAAGAACAGATTTCTATGATGAACTAGTTTCCAATAAGGGAGAAGGTACAATTACCTTATCAAGTTTTCTACTTTCCTCCCACTCACTTCTTTCGAGAGAAACTCCTTCTCTAGAAAGGATCCATTCTTAGCAATGAATGTCTTGCCTTCGGATCTGTGATAGAAGGTGTAGCCAACAGTCTCCTTTGGGTATCCTATGAAGACATATTTCTCCGATTTGGGTTTGAGCTTATCAGGATGAAACTTCTTCACATAAGCATCACAACCCAAAACTTTAAGAAACGACAACTTTGGTTTCTAGCCAAACCATAGTTCAGATTGTGTCGTCTCAACGGACTTAGATGGTGCCCCTTTTTAACGTGAATGCAGCTATCTCTAATGCATGATCCCAAAATGATATTGGTAAATCGGTAAGAAACATCATAGATTGTACTATATCCAATAAAGTACGGTTATGACGTTCGGACACACCATTATGCTGTGGTGTTCCAGGTGGCATGAGTTTGTGAAACTATTCCACATTGTTTTAATTGAAGACCAAACTCGTAACTCAAATATTCGTCTCTGCGATCAGATCGTAGAAACTTTATTTTCTTGTCACGATGATTTTCCACTTCACTCTGAAATACTTTGAACTTTTCAGACTTATGTTTCATCAAGTAGATATACTCATATCTGCTTAAATCATCTGTGAAGGTCAGAAAATAATGATACTTGTCGTGAGCTTTAATATTCATCGGACCATATACATCAGTATGTATGACTTCCAACAAATATGTTGCTCGCTCCATTGTTCCGGAGAAAGGAGTCTTTAGTCATCTTGCCCATAAGGCATGGTTCGCAAGCACCAAGTGATTCATAATCAAGTGATTCCAAAATCCCATCAGCATGGAGTTTCTTCATGCGCTTTACACCAATATGACCTAAACGACAGTGCCACAAATAAGTTGCACTATCATTATTAACTTTGCATCTTTTGGCTTCAAAATTATGAATATGTGTAACACTACGATCGAGATCCAACGAACTATTTTCATTGGGTGTATGACCATCGAAGGTTTTATTCATGTAAACAGAAGAACAATTATTCTCTGACTTTAATGAATAACCGTATTGCAATAAACATGATCAAATCATATTCATGCTCAATGCAAACACCAAATAACACTTATTTAGTTTCAACACTAATCCCGAAAGTATAAGGAGTGTGCGATGATGATCATATCAATCTTGGAACTACTTCCAACACACATCGTCACCTCACCCTTTAATAGTTTCTGTTTATTCTGCAACTCCCGTTTTGAGTTACTACTCTTAGCAACTGAACCAGTATCAAATGCCGAGGGGTTGCTATAAACACTAGTAAAGTACACATCAATAACATGTATATCAAATATACTTATGTTCACTTTGCCATCCTTCTTATCCGCCAATCACTTGGGGTAGTTCCGCTTCCAGTGACCAGTTCCTTTGCAGTAGAAGCACTTTGTCTCAGGCTTAGGATCAGACTTGGGCTTCTTCACTTGAGTAGCAACTTGCTTGCCGTTCTTCTTGAAGTTCCCCTTCTTCCCTTTGCCCTTTTTCTTGAAACTAGTGGTCTTGTCAACCATCAACACTTGATGCTCTTTCTTGATTTCTACCTTCATTGATTTCATCATCATGAAAAGCTCGGGAGTCGTTTTCGTCATCCCTTGCATAATATAGTTCATCATGAAGTTCTACTAACTTGGTGATGGTGACTAGAGAATTCTGTCAATCACTATTTTATCTGGAAGATTAACTCCCACTTGATTCAAGCGATTGTAGTACCCAGACAATCTGAGCACATGCTCACTAGTTGAGCGATTCTCCTCCATCTTTTAGCTATAGAACTTGTTGGAGACTTCATATCTCTCAACTCGGGTATTTGCTTGAAATATTAACTTCAACTTCTGGAACATCTCATATGGTCCATGACGTTCAAAAACGTCTTTGAAGTCCCGATTCTAAGCCGTTAAGCATGGTGCACTAAACTATCAAGTAGTCATCATATTGAGCTAGCCAAACGTTCATAACGTCTGCATCTGCTCCTGCAATAGGTCTGTCACCTAGCGGTGCATCAAGGACATAATTCTTCTGTGCAGCAATGAGGATAAACCTCAGATCACGGATCCAATCCGCATCATTGCTACTAACATCTTTCAACACAATTTTCTCTAGGAACATATCAAAATAAACATAGGGAAACAACAACGCGAGCTATTGATCTAAAACATAATTTGCAAAATACTACCAGGACTAAGTTCATGATAAATTTAAGTTCAATTAATCATATTACTTCAGAACTCCCACTTAGATAGACATCCCTCTAATCCTCTAAGTGATTACGTGATCCAAATCAACTAAACCATGTCCGATCATCACGTGAGATGGAGTAGTTTCATTGGTGAACATCACTATGTTGATCATATCTACTATATGATTCACGCTCGACCTTTCGGTCTCCGTGTTCCGAGGCCATATCTGTATATGCTTGGCTCGTCAAGTATAACCTGAGTATTCCGCGTGTGCAACTGTTTTGCACCCGTTGTATTTGAACGTAGAGCCTATCACACCCGATCATCACGTGGTGTCTCAGCACGAAGAACTTTCGCAACAGTGCATACTCAGGGAGAACACTTCTTGATAATTAGTGAGAGATCATCTTAAAATGCTACCGTCAATCAAAGCAAGATAAGATGCATAAAAGATAAACATCACATGCAATCAATATAAGTGATATGATATGGCCATCATCATCTTGTGCTTGTGATCTCCATCTTCGAAGCACCGTCGTGATCACCATCGTCACCGGCGCGACACCTTGATCACCATCGTAGCATCGTTGTCATCTCGCCAATCTTATGCTTCCACGACTATCGCTACCGCTTAGTGATAAAGTAAAGCATTACAGCGCAATTGCATTGCATACAATAAAGCGACAACCATATGGCTCCTGCCAGTTGCCGATAACTTGGTTACAAAACATGATCATCTCATACAGTAAAATTTAGCATCATGTCTTGACCATATCACATCACAACATGCCCTGCAAAAACAAGTTAGACGTCCTCTACTTTGTTGTTGCAAGTTTTACGTGGCTGCTACGGGCTTAAGCAAGAACCAATCTTACCTACGCATCAAAACCACAACGATAGTTTGTCAAGTTGGTGCTGTTTTAACCTTCGCAAGGACCGGGCGTAGCCACACTCGGTTCAACTAAAGTTGGAGAAACTGACACCCGCTAGCCACCTGTGTGCAAATCACGTCGGTAGAACCAGTCTCGCGTAAGCGTACGCGTAATGTCGGTCCGGGCCGCTTCATCCAACAATACCGCCGAACCAAAGTATGACATGCTGGTAAGCAGTATGACTTATATCGCCCACAACTCACTTGTGTTCTACTCGTGCATATAACATCAACACATAAAACCTAGGCTCAGATGCCACTGTTGGGTAACGTAGTAATTTCAAAAAAATTCCTACGCACACGCAAGATCATGGTGATGCATAGCAACGAGAGGGGAGAGTGTGATCTATGTACCTTTGTATACCGACAGCGGAAGCGTTAGCACAACGCGGTTGATGTAGTCGTACGTCTTCACGGCCCAACCGATCAAGCACCGAAACTACGACACCTCCGAGTTTTAGCACACGTTCAGCTCGATGACGATCCCCGGACTCCGATCCAGCAAAGTGTCGGGAAAGAGTTCCTTCAGCACGACGGCGTGGTGACGATCTTGATGTACTACCGTGGCAGGGCTTCGCCTAAGCACTGCTACAATATTATCGAGGATTATGGTGGAAGGGGGCACCGCACACGGCTAAGAATATGATCACGTGGATCAACTTGTGTGTCTATGGGGTGCCCCCTGCCCCCGTATATAAAGAAGTGGAGGAGGGGAGGGCCGGCCCTCTCTATGGCGCGCCCTAGGGGAGTCTTACTCCCACCGGGAGTAGGATTCCCCCTTTCCTAGTCCAACTAGGAGTCCTTCCATGTAGTAGGAGTAGGAGACAAGGAAGGGGAAGAGGGAAGAGAAGGAAGGAGGGGGCGCAACCCATCCCCCTAGTCCAATTCGGACTAGGCCTTGTGGGGGGGGGGGGAGGCCTGCCTCTCCCTCTCCCCTAAAGCCCAATAAGGCCCATATACTTCTTCTCCCATATTCCCGTAACTCCCCGGTACTCCGAAAAATACCCGAACCACTCGTTACCTTTCCGATGTCCGAATATAGTCGTCCAATATATCGATCTTTACGTCTCGACCATTTCGAGACTCCTCGTCATGTCCCCGATCTCATCCGGGACTCCGAACTCCTTCGGTACATCAAAACTCATAAACTCATAATAGAATTGTCATTGAAACCTTAAGCGTGCGGACCCTACGGGTTCGAGAACAATGTAGACATGACCGAGACACGTCTCCAATCAATAACCAATAGCGGAACCTGGATGCTCATATTGGCTCCCACATATTCTACGAAGATCTTTATCGGTCAGACCGCATAACAACATACGTTGTTCCCTTTGTCATCGGTATGTTACTTGCCCGAGATTCGATCGTCGGTATCTCAATACCTAGTTCAATCTCGTTACCGGCAAGTCTCTTTACTCATTCCGTAATACATCATCTCGCAACTAACTCATTAGTTGCAATGCTTGCAAGGCTTACGTGATGTGCATTACCGAGAGGGCCCAGAGATGCCTCTCCGACAATCGGAGTGACAAATCCTAATCTCGAAATACGCCAACCCAAGATGTACCTTTGGAGACACCTGTAGAGCTCCTTTATAATCACCCAGTTACGTTGTGACGTTTGGTAGCACACAAAGTGTTCCTCCGGTAAACGGGAGTTGCATAATCTCATAGTCATAGGAACATGTATAAGTCATGAAGAAAGCAATATCAACATACTAAACGATCGAGTGCTAAGCTAACGGAATGGGTCAAGTCAATCACATCATTCTCCTAATGATGTGATCCCGTTAATAAAATAACAACTCTTTGTCTATGGTTAGGAAACATAACCATCTTCGATTAACGAGCTAGTCTAGTAGAGGCATACTAGTGACACTCTGTTTGTCTATGTATTCACACATGTATTATGTTTCCGGTTAATACAATTGTAGCATGAATAATAAACATTTATCATGATATAAGGAAATAAATAATAACTTTATTATTGCCTCTAGGGCATATTTCCTTCACAAAGTACTACGCACATGCTCCTAGGGGGATAGATTGGTAGGAAAACACCATCGCTAGTCCCCGATCGCCACTCATAAGAAAGACAATCAATAAATACCTCATGCTACAACTTCGTTACATAACGGTTCACCATACGTGCATGCTACGGGAATCACAAACCTCAACACAAGTATTTCTACAATTCACAACCACCCACTAGCATGACTCTAATATCACCATCTTTATATCGCAAAACTATTGCAAGGAATCAAACATATCATATTCAGTAATCTACAAGTTTTATGTAGGATTTTATGACTAACCATGTGAATGACCAATTCCTGTCATCTCTCTAAATAGATATAAGTGAAGCAAGAGAGTTTAATTCTTTCTACAAAATATATGCCCATGCTCTAACAAATATAAGTGAAGCAAAAGAGCATTCAACAAATGGCGGTTTTCTATGTAAAGAGAAACAGGCAATCCAAACTTCAAATGATATAAGTGAAGCACATGAAGCATTCTATAAAGCCATACTCAAAAGATATAAGTGAAGTGCAAAGAGCATTCTATAAATCAACCATGGACTATCTCATACCAGCATGGTGCATAAAAGAAAAAAAATGAAAACTAAATGCAAAAGACGCTCCAAGATTGCACATATCGCATGAAAGAAGCGAATCCGAAAACATACCGATACTTGTTGAAGAAAGAGGGGATGCCTTCCAGGGCATCCCCAAGCTTAGACGCTTGAGTCTCCTTGAATATTTACTTGGGGTGCCTCAGGCATCCCCAATATTGAGCTCTTGCCTCTCTTCCTTCTTCTCACATCGAGACCTTCTCGATCATCGAACACTTCATCCACACAAAACTTCAACAGAAAACTCGGTAAGATCCGTTAGTATAATAAAGCAAATCACTACTCTAAGTACTGTTGCAAACCAATTCATATTTTATTTTTACATTGTGTCTACTGGAATATAACTTTTTCATGGCTTAATCCACTGATATAAATTGATAGTTTCATCAAAACAAGCAAACTATGCATCAAAAACAGAATCTGTCTAAAACAGGACAGTCTGTAATAATCTGAAAATTCACCATACTTATGATACTTGAAAAATTCTACAAAAATTAGGAAAAATAAAAAATTTGTATAGGAAGACAGGTCTAGAAGAATCAGAACCATTTGATGTTCCAGCTAAAAATGTAAAATCATGCACTACAGCCAAAGTTTCTGTCCTGCACCGTACAAACCATCAAGCAAATGTAAACATTCTAAAGGCAAACCTTGGCACATTATTTTTATATTTAAACTTTATAAAATAACACAACAGAAATAAATGACTCTCTAAAACTTCCGGGTTGTCTCCCTGGCAGCGCTTTCTTTAAAGCCATTAAGCTAGGCATATAGTGCTCAATTAATGGATCCACCCGGATCCCAAGGTATATCAAAGCCAATTTTAATTAACAATGATGTGTAATTTAGTAGTGAGCACAAAGTAACATATATCATGCAACAAAAAAGTCTAACTCTCTTCCTATGCATCGGCATGTCATAAAAGAACAATTCATGCACACATAGTAAAGGCCAATGCATAGTATAAACAGTTTCTTGCAATTTTATCATATTGGAAACATAAAGAGGTGGAGATATAGTTTCTCTCTCATAATAATTGCAAGTAGGAGCAGCAAGCACATGCATATTATATTCATCAAAATCAGCATGTGCAACGGTAAAAGGCAACCCATCAATATAATCCTTAATAAGTGCAAACTTCTCTGATATAGTGTAGTTTGGAGAATTCAAAAAGATAATAGGACTATCATGTGTGGGTGCAATAGCAACAATTTCATGTTTTACATAAGGAACTATAGCAATTTCATCTCCATAAGCATAATTCATATTGGCATCTTGGCCACAAGCATAACAAGCATCATCAAAAAGGGATATTTCAAAAGAATCAACGGGATCATAACAATCATCATAGCAATCATCCTTCGGTAAGCACGAAGGGAAATTAAACAATGTATGAGTTGAAGAGTTACTCTCATTAGAAGGTGGGCATGGGTAGCTAATCCGCTCTTTCTCCTTTTGTTCTTCGCTCTCCTCATCATCTTTTTCATCCAATGAGCTCACAGTTTCATCAATTTCTTCTTCCATAGACTCTTGCAAAATATTAGTCTCTTCTTGGATAGCGGAGTAGTACTCAATATATGGTTCAACATAGGCATTAGAAGCATAATTATCATAGCAATATTTAAGTATGGAAAATTTTTCAGATTTGTAAAGAGTAGCATCATACTTTTCAATCAAAGAAGCAATTTTGTAAGCACCCTTAAAAGAAACAAATTCTTCAATTTGTTGAACATCATAGTAACTATAAACACCCTTAGCATAAGAGGATACGATTCCATTATCACTAAACAAACATTGGTAGGGAAGGTGTTTCTTAGGGTCTTCAGAACAACAAGTATAATCATATATTTCACATAAATTCCAAGCATAGCATTGCAAATGATGAATTTGATCCAGTAAAGTTTTCCCTTTTTCAGATATTCGGTGTCGCACAAAACAAGAATGCTCATCTAAAGATTTGCCCTCAAATAAGCTAGTTGGGGTTTCAGCACGAGCACATAGGAATCGAAGATGATCCAAGTAATAAGCTTCAATAGTGTGATAGATTTTGAGTGGTTCTTCAACCATTGGTTTAGTAGGTACAACTAATTTTTTTGGTATTTTGCGTTTCCTACCCATAACTAAAGATATAAAACAACTAAGAACATCAAATAAAAATTACTTAGTGATAAAGCAAACAAGCACGCACGAGAATATTCACCCCACACTATTGCTCCCCGGCAACGGCGTCAGAAAAAGGTCTTGATAACCCACAAGTATATGGGATCGCAACAGTTTTCGATAAGTAAGAGTGTCGAACCCAACAAGGAGCTAAAGGTAGAACAAATATTCCCTCAAGTTCTATCAACCACCGATACAACTCTATGCATGCTTGATGTTCGCTTTACCTAGAACAAGTATGAAACTAGAGGTACTTTGTAGGTGTTGTTGGATAGGTTTGCAAGATAATAAAGAGCAAGTAAATAAAAGTAGGGGCTGTTTAGATAAAGAAACAATAAAGTAAATATAGCGAGTGTGGAAAAGTGGTGGTAGGAGTTGCGAAATTGCCCCTAAGCAATTGACTACTTTACTAGACCGATAGCAAGTATTATGTGGGAGAGGCTACTGCTAACATGTCATCCATGACTTGGAATTCTATGCACTTATGATTGGAACTATTAGCAAGCATCCACAACTACTAATGTTCATTAAGGTAAAACCCAACCATAGCATTAAGATATATTGGTCCCCCTTCAATCCCGTATGCATCAATTTCTATGCTAGGTTGAAGCTTCTGTCACTCTTGCCCTCGAATACATAGTCCTATCAACATACAACTAACCCTAGGGTGTGATCCACGCGTGCAATCATATGATGGGAACCAAAGGACATCAACATAACCACAAGCAAATTAAATCAATCATAATAATTCATCAACCACCGATAGGACAACGAAAATCTACTCAGACATCATAGGATGGCAACACATCATTGGATAATAATATGAAGCATAAAGCACCATGTTCAAGTAGAGGGTACAACGGGTTGTGGGAGAGTGGACCGCTGTAGATAGAGGGGGGAAGGTGATGGAGATGTTGGTGAAGATGGCGGAGGTGTTGGTGTAGATCGCGGTGATGATGATGGCCCCCGGTGGCACTCCGGTGCCACCGGAAGCGAGGGGGAGAGAGGCCCCCTCCTCCTTCTTCTTCTTCCTTGACCTCCTCCCTAGATGGGAGAAGGGTTTACCCTCTGGTCCATGGCCTCCATGGCACGGGAGGGGCGAGAGCCCCTCCAAGATTGGATCTGTCTCTCTCTGTTTCTGCGTTCTCAGATTCTCCCCTTTCACCGTTTCTTATATTCCCGGAGATCCGTAACTCCGATTAGGCTGAAATTTTGACACGATCTCTATCCGGAAATTAGATTTCTTGCAGCGAAAGAAGGGCATCAACCGCCTTATGGGTGGACACGAGGGTCAGGGGCGCGCCCAGGGGGGCAGGCGTGCCCCCCTGCCTCGTGGCCACCTCAGGCACCGTCTCGCGTGGATTTTTCTTCCCAAAAATCATATATATTCCAAAAAAATCTCTGTCAGTTTTTATCCCGTTTGGACTCCATTTGATATGGATATTCTGCGAAACAAAAAACATGCAACAAACAGGAACTGGCACTGGGCACTGGATCAATATGTTAGTCCCAAAAATAGTATAAAAAGCTGCCAAAAGTATATGAAAGTTCAATAATATTGGCATCGAACAATAAAAAATTATAGATACGACGGAGACGCATCACGTCTCCTCCTCGTTCAATCTCCATCGAATAGCCGGTCATCGGTTCCCTTGTACAGGTTCACCGGAGCGGTGCAATTGCACCGCCTCTAACGGTATCCGCGCGTGCAGGAGGAACACCGTGCGACAGGCTGCTAGGTCCAATCACACAGTCTACGGTCGAGTGGAGGTGGCTATTCGCAACACATGCAAACCCTACTGACAACTCCGAAGCGATCAATCTCGTGAGTGTGCTGCACCCCCACTTTATATAGGCGTCCGTCACGGGCACAACACTTGGGCCTTGCACGGACCCTAAAGCCCACAAGTCTAGTCGGCCACAATCCGAATACAGCTTGGATCACATCCGACCAGTGTCCTTGGATCCGACCTTGTAGATTCCTTCCCTTAAGAGCACGACCCCTTAGATTCAAGCCGGCTTGGTCGCAGTTCGGATCGCCTCCGAACTACACGGTTTGTAGCGGCCCCTAGTAAGGCATGCCGAACACCAAGCAGACTATGAAGCTGGTTAGGCAAACCTGTACATCATACTTCTGTTCCCTTTGCCACACGATATATGTTGTCGGGCTCAAGGCGAGTCTGTCATCCTTGTGCTAGCCCGACCTCTTTCTCGTTCCAGTGATGCCGACCACAAACCAGATTATCTCATAATCCTTGTTGCATGGCCATGCTTATCCTGGTCGGATCACATGAGGGGCCTAGAGTATATCTCTCCTGATCGGAGGGGAAAATCTCATCTTGCTCGACCATGTCTCGCGACATGGGCCTGGACAAGCCCGAAACCTACCTTTGTAACTACCCAGCCATGGAGTAGCGTTTGGTTGGCCCGAAGCAAGTCCGTCACCACCCCGAGTACATGCGCCAGCTCAGGTCTTAGGACATAGAACGTATGTTGTACTAGAGACTTACAGATGACATATCGCCGCGTCCCATAGTTGGGTCTGTCCGACTCGGACCTTATCTCAACTCGGATCCGACTATGTCGAATCTGACCAGATCCTTCCAAGTCCATATTATCCGGTTAGCATCCAATGCTCCATGGCTAGTGAGACAAAGCCATCGACCGTGTCATATGCTAGTGAAGGAAATATTCCCTAGAGGCAATAATAAAGTTATTATTAATTTCCTTATTTCATGATAAATGTTTATTATTCATGCTAGAATTGTATTAACCGGAAACTTAGTACATGTGTGAATAGATAGACAAAACAAAGTGTCCCTAGTATGCCTCTACTTGACTAGTTCGTTTATCAAAGATGGTTATGTTTCCTAACCATAGACATGTGTTGTCATTTCATGAACGGGATCACATCATTAGGAGAATGATGTCATGGAAAAGACCCATTCGTTAGCTTAGCATTATGATCGTTACGGTTTCATTGCTACTACTTTGTTCATGACTTATACATGTTCCTATGACTATGAGATTATGCAACTCCTGAATACCGGAGGAACACGTTGTGTGCTATCAAACATCACAATGTAACTGGGTGATTATAAAGATGCTCTACAGGTGTTTCCGATGGTGTATGTTGAGTTGACATAGATCAAGATTAGGATTTGTCACTCCGTGTATCGGAGAGGTATCTCTGGGCCCTCTCGATAATGCACATCACTATAAGCCTTGCAAGCAATGTGACTAATGAATTAGTTGCGGGATGATGCATTACGGAACAAGTAAAGAGATTTGCTGGTAACGAGATTGAACTAGGTGTGATGATACCGACATCGAATCTCGGGCAAGTAACATACTGATGACAAAGGAAACAACATATGTTGTTACGCAGTTTGACCGATAAGGATCTTCGTAGAGTATGTAGGAGCTAATATGAGCATCCAGGTTCTTCTATTGGTTATTGACCGGAGATGAGTCTCGGTCATGTCTACATAGTTCTCGAACCCGTAGGGTCCGCATGCTTAACGTTCTGTTATGATTTGTATTATGAGTTATGTGATTTGATGACCGAAGTTTGTCCTGAGTCTCGGATGAGATCGGGGACATGACGAGGAGTCTCAAAATGGTCGAGACGTAAATATTGATATATTGGAAGGCTATATTCGGACATCGGAAAGGTTCTGAGTGATTCGGGTATTTTTCTGAGTACCGTAGAGTTACGGGAATTTGCATTGGGCCTTAATGGGCCATACGGGAAAGGAGAGAAAGGCATCAAGGATGGTCGTGCCCCTTCCCCATGGACTGGTCCTAATTGGACTAGGGAAAGGGGGCGCCCCCTTTCTTCCTTCTCCTTCTCCTTCCCTTTTTCCTATTCCATGTGGGGGGTGGAATCCTACTAGGACTAGGGAGTCCTAGTAGGACTCCACATTTTGGGCGCGCCCTATGAGGGGAGGCCTCCTCCTCCCTCCATCATTTATATACGTGGCCAGGAGGCACCCCATAGACACACAAGTTGATCATTGATCCCTTAGCCATGTGTGGTGCCCCCTCCACCATAATCCACCTCGATCATATCATTGTAGTGCTTAGGCGAAGCCCTGCGTCGGTAACTTCATCATCACTGTCATCACGCCGTCGTGCTGAAGAAACTCTTCCTCGGCCTCAACTGGATCAAGAGTACGAGGGACGTCACCGATCTGAACGTGTGCAGATCGCCGAGGTGCCATACGTTCGGTACTTGATTGGTTGGATCGCGAAGACGTTTGACTACATCAACCGCGTTTCATAACGCTTCCGCTTTCGGTCTACAAGGGTACATGGACATACTCTTCCCCTCTCGTTGCTATGCATCACCTAGATGGATCTTGCGTGTACGTAGGAAATTTTCAAATTACTGCGTTCCCAACAGCGGCATCCAAGCCAGGTCTATGCGTAGATGTTATATGCACAAGTAGAACACAAAGGAGTTGTGGGCGTGGGTATATACATATTGCTTGCCGTCACTAGTTGATTCTTGATTCGGCGGTATTGTTGATGAAGCGGCTCAGACCGACATTACGCGTACGCTTACGCGAGACTGGTTCTACCGACGTGCTTCGCACACAGGTGGCTAGTGGGTGTTTGTTCTCCAACTTTAGTTGAATTGGATTCAATGAATAGGGTTCTTTCTGAAGATGAAAAAACAATCACTATACCGTGTCGTGGTTTTTCATGCGTAGGTAAGAACGTTTCTTGCTCAGCCCGTAGCAGCCACGTAAAACTTGCAACAACAAAGTAGAGGACGTCTAACTTGTTTTTGCAGGGCATGTTGTGATGTGATATGGTTAAGACGTGATGAGATATAAATTGTTTTATGAGATGATCATGTTTTGTTAAAGTTATCGGCAACTGGCAGGAGCCTTATGGTTGTCTCTTCATTGCATAAGATGCAAGCGCCATATAATTGCTTTACTTTATCGCTATGCGATAACAATAGTTGCAAAAGCAATAGTTGGTGAGATGGCCATGTGACAACACGTTGATAGAGATCAAGAGGATGGAGATAATGGTGTCATGTCGGTGACGATAGAGATCAGGATGGTGTTTTGGAGATGGAGATCAAAGGCACAAGATGATGATGGCCATATCATGTCACATATTTTGATTGCATGTGATGTTTATCCTTTATGTATCTTATTTTGCTTAGTTCAGCAGTAGCATTATAAGATGATCTCTCACTAAATTTCAAGGTATAAGTGTTCTCCCTTAGTATGCACCGTTGCGACAGTTCGTCGTGCCGAGACACCACGTGATGATCGGGTGTGATAAGCTCTATGTTCACATACAACGGGTGCAAGCCAGTTTTGCACACGCGGAATACTCGGTTTAAACTTGACGAGCCTAGCATATGCAGATATGGCCTCGAAACACTAGAGACCGAAAGGTCGAGCGTGAATCATATAGCAGATATGATCAACATAGTGATGTTCACCATTGAAAACTACTCCATCTCACGTGATGATCGGACATGGTTTAGTTGATTTGGATCATGTGATCATTTAGATGACCAGAGGGATGTCTATCTAAGTGTGAGTTCTTAAGTAATATGATTAATTGAACTTTAATTTATCATGAACTTAGTCCTGATAGTATTTGCATAACTATGTTGTAGATCAATAGCTCGCGATGTAGCTCCCCGTCTATTT
This sequence comes from Triticum aestivum, assembly GCF_018294505.1. Taxonomy (NCBI): domain Eukaryota; kingdom Viridiplantae; phylum Streptophyta; class Magnoliopsida; order Poales; family Poaceae; genus Triticum; species Triticum aestivum. The sequence goes on from NC_057803.1 coordinate 487,023,142, forward strand.
TTTATATGTTCCTAGAGATAAACTATATTGAAAGATGATAGTAGCAATGATGCAGACTAGGTCCGTGATCCGAGGATTATCCTCATTGCTGCACAGAAGAATTATGTCCTTGACGCACCGCTAGGTGACAGACCTTTTGCAGGTGCAGATGTAGACGTTATGAACGTTTAACAAGCTCGGTATGATGACTACTTGATAGTTTAGTGCACCATGCTTTACAGTTTAGAACTGGGATTTCAAAAACATTTGAACGGCATGGAGCATATAAGATGTTCCATGAGTTGAAATTGGTATTTCATACTCATGCCCGTGTCAAGAGGTATGAGACCTCTGACAGTACTTTGCCTACAAGATGGAGGAGAATAGCTCAACCAGTGAGCATGTGCTCAGATTGTCTGGGTACTACAATTGCTTGAATCAAGTGGGAGTTAATCTTCCAGATGATATAGTAATTGACAAAGTTCTCTAGTCACTATCACCAAGTTACTAGAACTTCGTGATGAACTATAATATGCAAGGGATAACGAAAACAATTCCCGAGCTCTTCGCAATGCTAAAATCAGCGAAGGTAGAAATCAAGAAAAGCATCAAGTGTTGATGGTTAACAAGACCACTAGTTTCAAGAAAAGGGCAAAGGGATAGAGAGGGAACTTCAAGAAGAATGAAAAACAAGTTGTCACTCCCGTGAAGAAGCCCAAAGCTAGACCCAAGCCTAAAACTGAGTGCTTCTACTGCAAAGGAAATGGTCACTGGAAGTGGAACTGCCCTAGATACTTGGCGGATAAGAAGGATGACATAGTGACCAAAGGTATATTGGATATACATGTTATTGATGTGTACTTTACTAGTGTTTATAGCAACCCCTCGGTATTTTATACTAGTTCAGTTGCTAAGATTAGTAGCTCGAAACGGGAGTTGCAAAATAAACAGAGACTAGTTAAGGGCGAGGTGATGATGTGAGTTGGAAGTGATTCCAAGGTTGATAAGATCACCATCGCACACTCCCTTTACCTTCGGGATTAGTGTTGAACCTAAAATAAATGTTATTTGGTGTTTGTGTTAAGCATAATATGATTGGATCATGTTTATTGCAATACGGTTATTCATTTAAGTCAAAGAATAATTGTTATTCTGTTTACATGAATAAAACCTTCTGAGGTCCTACACCCAAGGTGAATGGTTTATTGAATCTCGATCGTAGTGACACACATATTCATAATATTGAAGCCAAAAGATGCAAAGTGTGACGCCCCCGATTCAATCGTACACTAATCATGCACGCAAATGTGTACGATCAAGATCAGGGACTCACGGGAAGATATCACAACACAACTCTACAAATAAAATAAGTCATACAAGCATCATAATACAAGCCAGGGGCCTCGAGGGCTCGAATACAAGTGCTCGATCATAGACGAGTCAGCGGAAGCAACCATATCTGAGTACAGACATAAGTTAAACAAGTTTGCCTTAAGAAGGCTAGCACAAACTGGGATACAGATCGAAAGAGGCGCAGGCCTCCTGCCTGGGATCCTCCTAACTACTCCTGGACGTCATCAGCGGGCAGCACGTAGTAGTAGGCACCTCCAGTGTAGTAGGGGTCGTCGTCGACGGTGGCGTCTGGCTCCTGGACTCCAGCATCTGGTTGCGACAACCAGAAAGCAAGGAAAGGGGAAAAAGGGGGGAGAAAGCAACCGTGAGTACTCATCCAAAGTACTCGCAAGCAAGGAACTACACTACATATGCATGGGTATATGTGTAAGGAGGCCATATCAGTGGACTGAACTGCAGAATGCCAGAATAAGAGGGGGATAGCTAATCCTGTCGAAGACTACGCTTCTGGCAGCCTCCGTCTTGCAGCATGTAGAAGAGAGTAGATTGAAGTCCTCCAAGTAGCATCTCCAAGTAGCATATCTAGGTAGCATCTCCAAGCGCATCTCCAGTCGCATCGCATAGCATAATCCTACCCGGCGATCCTCTCCTCGTCGCCCTGCGGAAAAGCGATCACCGGGTTGTCTGTGGAACTTGGAAGGGTGTGTTTTATTAAGTATCCGGTTCTAGTTGTCATAAGGTCAAGGTACAACTCCAAGTCGTCCTGTTACCGAAGATCACGGCTATTCGAATAGATTAACTTCCCTGCAGGGGTGCACCACATAACCCAACACGCTCGATCCCATTTGGCCGGACACACTTTCCTGGGTCATGTCCGGCCTCGGAAGGTCAACACGTCGCAGCCCCACCTAGGCAAAACAGAGAGGCCAGCACGCCGGTCTAAACCTAAGCGCACAGGGGTCTGGGCCCATCGCCCATAGCACACCTGCACGTTGCGAGGGCGGCCGGAAGCAGAACTAGCCCCCTTAATACAAGAGCAGGCTTACGTTCCAATCCGGCGCGCGCCGCTCCGTCGCTGACGTCTGAAGTGCTTCGGCTGATACCACGACGTCGGGATACCCATAACTACTCCCACGTAGATGGTTAGTGCGTATAGGCTCGTAGCCGACTCAGATCAAATACCAAGATCTCGTTAAGCGTGTTAAGTATCCGCGAACGCCGAACAGGGCCAGGCCCACCTGTCTCCTAGGTGGTCTCAACCTGCCCTGTCGCTCCGCCACAAAGTAACAGTCGGGGGCCGTCGGGAACTCAGGCCCACCTCTACCGGGATGGAGCCACCTGTCCTTTCAGCCCCCTCGTCAGAATCACTTGCGGGTACTCAATGAGCTGACCCGACTTTAGTCACCATCTGTATAGTATGTATGTATGTATAGTATATACCCGTGATCACCTCCCAAGTGATCACGGCCCGATAGTATAGCAAGGCAGACTGACAAGAATGTAGGGCCAATGATGATAAACTAGCATCCTATACTAAGCATTTAGGATTGCAGGTAAGGTATCAACAGATGTAGCGACAATGTCAGGCTATGCATCAGAATAGGATTAACGAAAGCAGTAACATGCTACACTACTCTAATGCAAGCAGTATAGAGGAGAATAGGCGGTATCTGGTGATCAAGGGGGGGGGGCTTGCCTGGTTGCTCTGGCAAGAGAGAGGGGTCGTCAACTCCGTAGTCGAACTGGTCAGCAGCAGCGTCGGTCTCGTAGTCTACCGGAGAGAAGAGGGGGAAGAAATAATGAATACAGAGCAAACAAAGCATCACAAAATATAACAAGGCAATACGCGGTGTTCGGTGTGCCCTAACGCGGTAGTAAGTGATACCGACGAAGGGGGGAAACATCCGGGAAAGTATTCCCGGAGTTTCGCGTTTTCGGGCAGAGGAACCGGAGGGGGGGAAAGTTGCGAGTTTGATATGTTAGGGGTGTGTGGCGGACGAACGGACTGCGTATCCGGAATCGTCTCTTCGTTCTGAGCAACTTTCATGTACAAAGTTTTTCCATCCGAGCTACGGTTTATTTTATATTAATTTTAAAAGATTTAAATCATTTTTAGGATTTATTTATTTAATTTAATCAACATTATCCAGAATAGTGTCTGATGACGTAGGCATGACATCAGGGTGATGTCAGCAGTCAACTGTGCAGTTGACTGGGTCAACTATGTGTGGGTCCCGCATGTCATTGACTGATTAGGCTAATCAGGGGTTAATTAAGTTAACTAGTAATTAGGTTAATCTAATCCTGATTAATTAATTTAATTTAATTAATTCTTTAATTAATTAATTAATTAATTATTTTATTTTTATTTTTAATTCTTCTCTCTTTTTTTATTAAAACATTTTGGGCATGGGGCCCATCTGTCATAGGCCCCAGGGGCCAAACCGGAACGGGCGCTACTCGTAACGGGCGCAGGGGCGCCCGATAGGGGCCAACCCGGGCGCTGGCCTCGGGCGAGACCAGCGGCGCGACGGGGCCAGCCCGGCCGCCGGCGGCGAGGCAGGAAGGGGCGTGGGGCGAGGTCGGGCCGCGGCGACTGCGGGAACCCAGGGGCGCGGGCACCGGACACAGCCGCGGGGGCGACGGCCACGGCGCGAGCGGGCAGGGGTGGTCGCGGGGTGGAGGGTGCTCGGAGTTGGCCGCGGGTGTAGCGGCGTCGCCGGTGCAGGGGGGATTCGGTGGTCGCATCGGAGGCGGCAGGGGCTGGGGGCCACGGCAGGTGCGGTGCGCGGGCACGGCGCGGTGAGCGCGCAACGGACGCGGCCGGAGCGCGTCAACCGGGGGCGAGCTCGGCGGGGACCGCGGAGACGAGCGCGAGCGCGCGAGGGAGAGGAAGGGAGTAAGGCGGGGCTCACATCGGGAGGAGTAGGGCACGGGCAGTGGGGGCTCGGGGAGGAAGACGTGGACGCGAGGTCGTCGCGGCGACGGGCGACGGGATCGGGGGTGCAGGGCGACGTGGGATCGGCCCCCTCCCCGATCCAGAACCAGCCGAGCGTGGGGGGGGCGCTGGGAAGGAGGGTTGAGGAGGAGGGCGCTGGGCGGCGGTGGCGATGGTGAACGGCGGCGGGCGACGGGGATGGCCCGATCCGATCTGGATCGGATGAGAGAGAGAGACGAGGGAGTGGGGAGGTGGTTGCGGTCGTGGGGAGTGGGGGCGTTAGGGTTTCGGGGCAGGGGGGTGGGGTGGCCTATAGGCCAGGGGATGGCCGGCTGGGCCACGGCCCAGTTGGGCCAAGGGTCCAGTGGGGGGGGGTCTCCTTTTTTTTAGCTTTGTTTTCTGTTTTCTTTTCTTTATCTATTTTCTTTTAATTTCTGTTTTATAAAATATAAATACAACTCCTAATTTAATGTTATAATTTATTCTACTGCCCCAAAAGTTCGACACCTAATTAAAATAGTTTGTATTATTATTATTTTTAAAAGGCATTTAATTAATTGTTATAGCTGCTATTTTAATTAGTTTAGAGCCTTTAAACATTTTATAAAATTTGTGGTTTCTCCACCATTGTTACTAAGGATTTATTGGTCACATTTAGCACATTTTAGTTTTTATGTTCGAAAACTTTTATCGTTTGACTTTAATTCAAATTTGAATTCGAATCGGTTTCGAACGAACACGAGGTTAGCAACAGTAACCGAGGTGACGTGGCATCGTTAACGCGGGATTACTGTAGTCTAATTATCCGGGCGTCACAATTCTCCTCCACTACAAGAAATCTCGTCCCGAGATTTAAGAGGGGGTATAAGGGGGAAGGTCTGGTTACGAAATCCTAACGAATCTTCTCAGTCTTGGTTTCTCTTCTCGAAGAGGTCGACCCATTATATTGATGTCTTCCTTTCTCTGCTTCAGGTCACCATGATGAAGTCATCATCCTTTCTTCGGAAATTTCATCGTACTAACGAAAGATTAAGGGGGTATACCGAAGAATGGATCTTTGCAGGGTAGATTATTTGGTAGACAACAACGAGGAAGGTGGCGGAAAGTAACTCTCGAATTGAAATTCAAGACAATATCGAGAGCAAAGCAAGAAGGTGCAAAATAGAAGTTTCAAGCGCATAGGCAATCGTTCGTTGCCTGAAGCGAAGTGTGAAAGGGTTTCAGAGCAATGGGAATAAGTATTGCGTCTGATACCAGATTGATGATCTCATCGGAAGGTGGCTCGTGAAATACACACGAGGCCACGCGTGAGGAATAACTTTGGGAACAGGGGGTGTACAGGAGAGTCAGGTTTCGATCCTGTGGAACTATGGGTTATGGGCCCACCATGTGGGTTAAAAATAGGAGCGGTGACATCTCGCACGGTCACAATAGCAAGGCATGCCAGAGGGTAGCCTATCAGTTATGTCGGCACAATGTCGGTACCAGGGGCGAGGGACGAAGAGAACCATTTTCCTGCTCGTTGAACGAGGCGGACCAATAGGCAAAGTTCTCATCCATCGGTGGTGACCGGAATGCTATCGACAATTTCAACAGGGTCTTACTGACAGAGTTGTACACCGAGGTGTTTACATAAGCAGGAGAATAATACTGCTTAGATTATATAGACCTCAAGAAAGGTTAAACCAACCAATGGAAAGGAAAATAAGATTATCAGATTAAACAGAATAATGAAAAGGAAAGTGTGTTTAAACACATATATCAGGGGGTATATCCTTCCCAAGGGCAAGCAACGCATGATATTCATGTCGGGATATAGCGTAGAAAACCCCTTTAGGAAAGGGGGAGAAATTTTCATGACATTACCCATTCAACGGTGTTTGGATAATTGGGCAGGAAACATTTAGTATTGGGCTTCAAATGTTCCTGTTGAAAATCGGAGTACCATTGACATGCTTCGAGATAGCCTTGACATGGTCTTCGTGTGAAGATCAGACTTTGGAAACACGAAGGATCCATCAGGAATATCTTGTAGAATAAGTCTTACAATTTCCTCATGGATGAATGGATAATCTTGCTGAAAAGGAATCTATAATGATAGGTCCTCCAGCCGGGGGGGGGGGTGCTAGGCATGACATCAGGTTACCGGGTCATCAAAGGATCAATGTCATAACTCTTGGAAAGTTGTCTCAACCATCATATCTGACCGAGATTCTGATCCGATTGGTGTCAGGATACCTGAGACTCAGGATGTCCGAGAAGAAAAGGCGCAACACAAATCATTGAAATGGCATTGCAAGATTCTCGGGAAAGGAACTATGGGAGCGGGTTCCTGAAACAATAGTTCATCATTAAACCAAGGAGAGGTGAGGGGGTGGCTGATTGACTCAGCGACAATTCATTGAGATTTTCAAAAGATGGATTTCCACAATAATGTGAACAAGAAGATGACATTTGTCAGATCAAATGGTATAGTGATGTATGCTCGAGGAAAACATACACAATTAAACATTGGTTGAAAGGTGTGCCCGAAATATGACCTTAGGCAGCAAGATCACTGTTAGAGTGACGATTCAATAACCAACAGTCTAAGAACAAACTGTCAATCATTAACTTCAAGCAATAGGGTTGCTAAAAGTACAGAATCCAAGCAGCATCATTCCCTTGTTGGAATCCCGGTTAGAATCAACACAGGGAACAAGAAGGAATGGTGATAGTGAGAAGTATCACTTGCATCAAGAATTCTCAAGAGGTGGTGAAATTACCACGACATTTTTCACATAAAAGATGGTAATATTCCAAGCTAAAGAAGAACAAACGTTGGATAGTAAGGAACTCAAGGTATAACACAAAACACGAACAAGTTTTGTGTTGAACGGAAGACAATAAAGTGGTCACTAATAACACAAATCATCGAGGGCAAGGATGGTATTACTCAACCTGAATTCAACTGGTACTCTAGATGAGCTCAGAATGTTGATGATCACGACACCTTTGTCACGAGAGTTCATGAAGATGTAATCGATCGGCGACGACATCAAGTCAAAGTAATGATGAAGTGAAAGGTGATTGGAACCAAGGGTACGACACAACTCGAAACCAAGCTTGTTGTTCAAGGCGAAATGATATGACGATGAGGATCGACGTAAGGTTAGTTCATCGTCGAAAATTGGTGCTCCGAGAAGAAGGACCAGGTAGCACAGTTAATATCATCACGACAATGATATAGCCAAACAGGCTAGGAATGGCGTGATCGGGTACAAACTCGTACTTATAGAAGCTTACTGAAGAGTTGTTGAACCGTAGAGCGGACTCGGTTCAGTTATCGGTGTCTTTGAGTGTTAATAACTCAGAGCCCGTGAAAAATTGGAATTAGTGGGAAGGTAGCACTTGATGAAGAACTCATAAGAAGTTATGCAGTTCCATGATAACCTCGAGATACCAGGGGGGTAATACTCGACACAAGATCAAAGTAAAGGTTGGACTGGTGTATTGATCCATAGAAGACAATTGTTTTAACTTGTCCGAGAAATGAGATCAAAGAAGAACAATCATGGTCGGAACCACGGTTGAAAAAGGCCAGATCCTAGATATAAGATGAACTTATACCAAAGAATAATTTATTTAAGAGAAGCTTTAATAATAAGATCTACATCGTGTCCATGGGCATGAACACAAGTTCAAGGTCGACTCCCACTTCTCCAATGCATAACCTTTCATTTACTTCTCACGTTCGATGAAGTTGCAGTGTTGAAATTTTATCTGGTGAAGCACCAGAAGAGTACGACTCGTGAAAACTTTCGAGTTCACACCTATTAAGGAAGGCATAGGTTCAACCCATTAGGGCATCTTAGAATCATATACCAAATCTTCAGAAGTAATTAACTCAAGCCCAAAGGCAGAGCATGGTTGAGAAAGCAGAGGATACAATCTACCAAAGGCATTATGTATCAGAGGAAAGGCTCACCAGGTTATTGAATATGAAGGGCGTTGTCAGATAAAATCCAACAAAGGAACCGATGGTCCACAACGGAGCTGGTGTGGGTATCGGTACTCTATCAAAGGAAGAAGGAATGCAAGTGCACCGGATTATAGAAACAACTGACTAACTCAATTGTCAAATGCAAAGGAATTATGATTCCCAAATCAAGGGACCAGAAGCAATGCTCTGATTAGGGGTGGATAAGTTGAATAGCCTTAGGGTACAATCAAAGACAATTCGATTGGTCGAGAACCAATTCCAGTTAAAAGAATGGAAGCTCAGCCGAAAGGTAATTTATAGGGATCAATGATGATTGCGTGTATTCGCAGAATATTGAGTCAACAGACTCAAAATGATAATGACAAGGAATGTCATTAGGACTACGAGACTTATGGGATTAACCATAATGCAAGCAAGCAAGAATTTCAAGAGCCAAAGGCTCCAGAGGATTTTCGGAAGATCGAATATTATTTTGAAGACTTTTGTGAAACACATGAACAACTGGGGATAAGCGGATACTCGACAAGTGCGAGAATTATCCATAGGGGTATTCAGGTGACAAGGAATTGCAAGACAGTAGGCACAAGATATTCTCGGATCAATAGAGAGAATTTCGGGGTATCTTGTAATAACAAGATCAACTGGGAATAAAAGTAAGAACGTCAAGTGTATGTATTTATCCATAGGGATATTTCGATGGTAGGGAATTGCAAAAGCAACGGGCACAAAGTCTCAAAAGGAGTTTCGGCGAGTAACTTCGAAATCTTCTGGTGCAGTCGGTGACCATCTGGACTAAAGGGGCTCTCCGGGAGAAAGTATTTTCGAGAACCTAAAGTCAGATTTTAGTAAAAATCGTTTAACCCGAATAGAAGAGATGTCAGAGTCCCAGAGCATAGGTCGAGGAATAAAAGATCCTACTACCACCCAATGGCGACGTGGGCCCGTAAGGCACACAGCCAAGTTAGTAAAAGTTTTGTAATGACTAGACTCGACTTCGGCCAAGGAGTTGGAAAGGGGGATTCCTACAGGCAGTCGGCTCTGATACCAACTTGTGACGCCCCCGATTCAATCGTACACTAATCATGCACGCAAATGTGTACGATCAAGATCAGGGACTCACGGGAAGATATCACAACACAACTCTACAAATAAAATAAGTCATACAAGCATCATAATACAAGCCAGGGGCCTCGAGGGCTCGAATACAAGTGCTCGATCATAGACGAGTCAGCGGAAGCAACAATATCTGAGTACAGACATAAGTTAAACAAGTTTGCCTTAAGAAGGCTAGCACAAACTGGGATACAGATCGAAAGAGGCGCAGGCCTCCTGCCTGGGATCCTCCTAACTACTCCTGGTCGTCATCAGCGGGCAGCACGTAGTAGTAGGCACCTCCAGTGTAGTAGGGGTCGTCGTCGACGGTGGCGTCTGGCTCCTGGACTCCAGCATCTGGTTGCGACAACCAGAAAGAAGGGAAAGGGGAAAAAGGGGGGAGAAAGCAACCGTGAGTACTCATCCAAAGTACTCGCAAGCAAGGAACTACACTACATATGCATGGGTATATGTGTAAGGAGGCCATATCAGTGGACTGAACTGCAGAATGCCAGAATAAGAGGGGGATAGCTAGTCCTATCGAAGACTACGCTTCTGGCAGCCTCCGTCTTGCAGCATGTAGAAGAGAGTAGATTGAAGTCCTCCAAGTAGCATCTCCAAGTAGCATATCCAGGTAGCATCTCCAAGCGCATCTCTAGTCGCATCGCATAGCATAATCCTACCCGGCGATCCTCTCCTCGTCGCCCTGCGGAAAAGCGATCACCGGGTTGTCTATGGAACTTGGAAGGGTGTGTTTTATTAAGTATCCGGTTCTAGTTGTCATAAGGTCAAGGTACAACTCCAAGTCGTCCTGTTACCGAAGATCACGGCTATTCGAATAGATTAACTTCCCTGCAGGGGTGCACCACATAACCCAACACGCTCGATCCCATTTGGCCGGACACACTTTCCTGGGTCATGTCCGGCCTCGGAAGGTCAACACGTCGCAGCCCCACCTAGGCAAAACAGAGAGGCCAGCACGCCGGTCTAAACCTAAGCGCACAGGGGTCTGGGCCCATCGCCCATAGCACACCTGCACGTTGTGAGGGCGGCCGGAAGCAGAACTAGCCCCCTTAATACAAGAGCAGGCTTACGTTCCAATCCGGCGCGCGCCGCTCCGTCGCTGACGTCTGAAGTGCTTCGGCTGATACCACGATGTCGGGATACCCATAACTACTCCCACGTAGATGGTTAGTGCGTATAGGCTCATAGCCGACTCAGATCAAATACCAAGATCTCGTTAAGCGTGTTAAGTATCCGCGAACGCCGAACAGGGCCAGGCCCACCTGTCTCCTAGGTGGTCTCAACCTGCCCTGTCGCTCCGCCACAAAGTAACAGTCGGGGGCCGTCGGGAACTCAGGCCCACCTCTACCGGGATGGAGCCACCTGTCCTTTCAGCCCCCTCGTCAGAATCACTTGCGGGTACTCAATGAGCTGACCCGACTTTAGTCACCATCTGTATAGTATGTATGTATGTATAGTATATACCCGTGATCACCTCCCAAGTGATCACGGCCCGATAGTATAGCAAGGCAGACTGACAAGAATGTAGGGCCAATGATGATAAACTAGCATCCTATACTAAGCATTTAGGATTGCAGGTAAGGTATCAACAGATGTAGCGACAATGTCAGGCTATGCATCAGAATAGGATTAACGAAAGCAGTAACATGCTACACTACTCTAATGCAAGCAGTATAGAGGAGAATAGGCGGTATCTGGTGATCAAGGGGGGGGGCTTGCCTGGTTGCTCTGGCAAGAGAGAGGGGTCGTCAACTCCGTAGTCGAACTGGTCAGCAGCAGCGTCGGTCTCGTAGTCTACCGGAGAGAAGAGGGGGAAGAAATAATGAATACAGAGCAAACAAAGCATCACAAAATATAACAAGGCAATACGCGGTGTTCGGTGTGCCCTAACGCGGTAGTAAGTGATACCGACGAAGGGGGGAAACATCCGGGAAAGTATTCCCGGAGTTTCGCGTTTTCGGGCAGAGGAACCGGAGGGGGGGAAAGTTGCGAGTTTGATATGTTAGGGGTGTGTGGCGGACGAACGGACTGCGTATCCGGATTCGTCTCTTCGTTCTGAGCAACTTTCATGTACAAAGTTTTTCCATCCGAGCTACGGTTTATTTTATATTAATTTTAAAAGATTTAAATCATTTTTAGGATTTATTTATTTAATTTAATCAACATTATCCAGAATAGTGTCTGATGACGTAGGCATGACATCAGGGTGATGTCAGCAGTCAACTGTGCAGTTGACTGGGTCAACTATGTGTGGGTCCCGCATGTCATTGACTGATTAGGCTAATCAGGGGTTAATTAAGTTAACTAGTAATTAGGTTAATCTAATCCTGATTAATTAATTTAATTTAATTAATTCTTTAATTAATTAATTAATTAATTATTTTTATTTTTATTTTTAATTCTTCTCTCTTTTTTTATTAAAACATTTTGGGCATGGGGCCCATCTGTCATAGGCCCCAGGGGCCAAACCGGAACGGGCGCTACTCGTAACGGGCGCAGGGGCGCCCGATAGGGGCCAACCCGGGCGCTGGCCTCGGGCGAGACCAGCGGCGCGACGGGGCCAGCCCGGCCGCCGGCGGCGAGGCAGGAAGGGGCGTGGGGCGAGGTCGGGCCGCGGCGACTGCGGGAACCCAGGGGCGCGGGCACCGGACACAGCCGCGGGGGCGACGGCCACGGCGCGAGCGGGCAGGGGTGGTCGCGGGGTGGAGGGTGCTCGGAGTTGGCCGCGGGTGTAGCGGTGTCGCCGGTGCAGGGGGGATTCGGTGGTCGCATCGGAGGCGGCAGGGGCTGGGGGCCACGGCAGGTGCGGTGCGCGGGCACGGCGCGGTGAGCGCGCAACGGACGCGGCCGGAGCGCGTCAACCGGGGGCGAGCTCGGCGGGGACCGCGGAGACGAGCGCGAGCGCGCGAGGGAGAGGAAGGGAGCAAGGCGGGGCTCACATTGGGAGGAGTAGGGCACGGGCAGTGGGGGCTCGGGGAGGAAGACGTGGACGCGAGGTCGTCGCGGCGACGGGCGACGGGATCGGGGGTGCAGGGCGACGTGGGATCGGCCCCCTCCCCGATCCAGAACCAGCCGAGCGTGGGGGGGGCGCTGGGAAGGAGGGTTGAGGAGGAGGGCGCTGGGCGGCGGTGGCGATGGTGAACGGCGGCGGGGCGACGGGGATGGCCCGATCCGATCTGGATCGGATGAGAGAGAGAGACGAGGGAGTGGGGAGGTGGTTGCGGTCGTGGGGAGTGGGGGCGTTAGGGTTTCGGGGCAGGGGGGTGGGGTGGCCTATAGGCCAGGGGATGGCCGGCTGGGCCACGGCCCAGTTGGGCCAAGGGTCCAGTGGGGGGGGTCTCCTTTTTTTTAGCTTTGTTTTCTGTTTTCTTTTCTTTATCTATTTTATTTTAATTTCTGTTTTATAAAATATAAATACAACTCCTAATTTAATGTTATAATTTATTCTACTGCCCCAAAAGTTCGACACCTAATTAAAATAGTTTGTATTATTATTATTTTTAAAAGGCATTTAATTAATTGTTATAGCTGCTATTTTAATTAGTTTAGAGCCTTTAAACATTTTATAAAATTTGTGGTTTCTCCACCATTATTACTAAGGATTTATTGGTCACATTTAGCACATTTTAGTTTTTATGTTCGAAAACTTTTATCGTTTGACTTTAATTCAAATTTGAATTCGAATCGGTTTCGAACTAACACGAGGTTAGCAACAGTAACCGAGGTGACGTGGCATCGTTAACGCGGGATTACTGTAGTCTAATTATCCGGGCGTCACACAAAGTTAATAATGATAGTGCAACTTATATGTGGAACTGCCGTTTAGGTCATATTAGTGTAAAGCGCGTGAAGAAACTCCATGCGGATGGACTTTTGGAATCACTTGATTATGAATCATTTGATGTTTGCGAACCATGCCTCATGGGCAAGATGACTAAGACTCCGTTCTCCGGAACAATGGAGCGAGCAACTGATTTATTGGAAAAAAAATACATATTGATGTATGCGGTCCGATGAGAGTTGAGGCTCGCGGCAGGTATCATTATTTTCTGACCTTCAGAGATGATTTGAGCAGATATAGGTATATCTGCTTGATGAAACATAAGTCTAAAACATTTGAAAAGTTCAAACAATTTCAGAGTGAAGTAGAAAATCATCATAAGAAGAAAATAAAGTTTCTACGATCTGATCGTGGAAGTGAATATTTGAGTTATGAGTTTGATCTTCATTTGAAATAATGTGGAATAGTTTCGCAACTCACGCCACTTGGAACACCACAGCATAATGGTGTGTCCAAACGTTGTAATCGTACTTTATTGGATATGGTGTGATCTATGATGTCTCTTACCGATTTACCACTATCGTTTTGGGGTTATGCATTAGATATAGCTGCATTCACGTTAAATAGGGCACCGTCTAAAAATCTATTGAGACGACACCGTATGAACTGTGGTTTAGCAAGAAACCTAAGGCGTCGTTTCTTAAAGTTTGGGGTTGTGATGCGTATGTGAAAAAGTTTCAACCTGATAAGCTCAAACCCAAATCGAAGAAGTGCGTCTTCATAGGATACCCAAAGGAAACTGTTGGGTACACCTTCTATCACAGATCCGAAGGCAAGATCTTTGTTGCTAAGAGTGGATCCTTTCTAGGGAAGGAGTTTCTCTCGAAAGAAGTGAGTGGGAGGAAAGTAGAACTTGATTAGGTAATTGTACCTGCTCCCTTATTGGAAAGTAGTTCATCACAGAAATCAGTTATAGTGATTCCTACACCAATTATTGAGGAAGTTAATGATGATGATCATGAAACTTCAGATCAAGTTACTACTGAACCTCGTAGGTCAACCAGAGTATGTTCCGCACCAGAGTGGTACGGCAATCCTGTTCTGGAAGTCATGTTATCAGACCATGACGAACCTACGAACTATGAGGAAGCGCCGATGAGCCAAGATTCCGCAAAATGGCTTGAGGCCATGAAATCTGAGATGGAATCCATATATGAGAACAAAGTATGGACTTTGATTGACTTGCCCGATGATCGGTGAGTCATTGAGAATAAATGGATCTTCAAGAGGAAGATGGACGCTGATAGTAGTGTTACTATCTACAAAGATTGAATTGTCGCAAAATGTTTTCGACAAGTTCAAGGTGTTGACTACGATGAGATTTCCTCACTCGTATTGATGCTTAAAAGTCTGTGCGAATCATGTTAGCAATTGCCTCATTTTATGAAATTTGGAAAATGGATGTCAAACCTGCATTCCTTAATGGATTTCTTAAAGAAGAATTGTATATGATGCAACCAGAAGGTTTTGTTAATCCAAAAGATGCTAACAAAGTGTATGAGCACCAGTGATCCATTTATGGACTAGTGCAAGCATCTCGGAGTTGGAATGTACCCTTTGATAGTGTGATCAAAGCATATAGTTTTATACAGACTTGCGGTGAAGCCTGTATTTACAAGAAAGTGAGTGGGAGCACTACAACCTTTCTGATAAGTATATGTGAATGACATATTGTCGATCGAAAATGATGTAGAACTTTTTGGAAAGCATAAAGGAGTGTTTGAAAGGAGTTTTTACTGAGAAAGACCCTGGTGAAGCTGCTTACATATTGAGCATCAAGATCTATAGAGATAGATCAAGACGCTTGATAAGTTTTTTCAATGAGTACATACCTTGACAAGTTTTTGAAGTAGTTCAAAATGGAACAGTCAAAGAAAGAGTTCTTGCCTGTGTTGCAAGGTGTGAAGTTGAGTAAGACTCAAAACCCGACACGGCAGGAGATAGAGAGAGAATGAAAGTCATTCCCTATGCCTCGGCTATAGGTTCTATAACGTATGCCATGTTGTGTACCAGACCTTTTGTATACCCTGCCCTGAGTTTGGCAAAGGAGTACAATTTTGATCTAGGATTAGATCACTGGACGACGGTCAAAATTATCCTTAGAGGACTAAGGAAATATTTCTCGATTATGAAGGTGATAAAGAGTTCGTCGTAAAGAGTTACATCGATGCAAGCTTTAACACCGATCTGGATGACTATGAGTCTCAATCCGGATACATATTGAAAGTGGGAGCAATTAGCTAGAGTAGCTCCGTGCAGAGTATTGTAGACATAGAATATTTGCAAAATACATGCGGCTTTGAATGTGGCAGACCCGTTGACTAAACTTCTCTCACAAGCAAAACATGATCACACCTTATTACTCTTTGGGTGTTAATAACATAGCGATGTGAACTAGATTATTGACTCTAGGAAAACCTTTGGGTGTTGGTCACATGACGATGTGAACTATGGGTGTTAATCACATGGTGATGTGAACTTTTGGTGTTAAATCACATGGCGATGTGAACTAGATTATTGACTCTAGTGCAAGTGGGAGACTGAAGGAAATATGCCCTAAATGCAATAATAAAGTTATTATTTATTTCCTTATTTCATGATAAATGTTTATTATTCATGCTAGAATTGTATTAACCGAAAACTTAGTACATGTGTGAATACATAGACAAAACAAAGTGTCCCTAGTATGCCTCTACTTGACTAGTTCGTTTATCAAAGATGTTATGTTTCCTAACAATAGACACGTGTTGTCATTTGATGAACGGGATCACATCATTAGGAGAATGATGTGATGGACAATACCCGTTCATTATCTTAGCATGATGATCGTTACAGTTTAATTGCTACTGGTTTCTTCATGACTTATACGTGTTCCTCAGACTATGAGATTATGCAAGTCCCGAATACCGGAGGAACACCTTGTGTGCTATCAAACGTCACAACGTAACTGGGTGATTATAAAGATGCTCTATAGGTGTCTCCGATGGTGTATGTTGAGTTGGCATAGATCGAGATTAGGATTTGTCACTCCGTGTATCGGAGAGAAATCTCTGGGCCCTCTCGGTAATGCACATCACTATAAGCCTTCCAAGCAATGTGATAAATGAGTTAGTTGCGGGATGATGCATTACAGAACGAGTAAAGAGACTTGCCGGTAACGAGATTGAACTAGGTATGATGATACCGACGATCGAATCTCAAGCAAGTAACATACCGATGACAAAGGGAACAACATATGTTGTTATGCGGTTTGACCGATAAAGATCTTCGTAGAATATGTAGGAGCCAATATGAGCATCCAGGTTCCGCTATTGGTTATTGACCGGAGATGAGTCTCGATCATGTCTACATAGTTCTCGAACCCGTAGGGTCCGCACGCTTAACGTTCTGTGACGATTTGTATTATGAGTTATGTGATTTGATGACCGAAGTTTGTTCAAAGTCCTGGGTGAGATCGGGGACATGACGAGGAGTCTCGAAATGGTCGAGACGTAAAGATCGATATATTGGAAGGCTATATTCGGACATCGGAAAGGTTCCGAGTGATTCGGGTATTTTTCGGAGTACGGGAGAGTTACGGAATTCATATTGGGCCTTAATGAGCCATACGGGAAAGGAGAGAAAGGCCTCAAGGGTGGCCGCGCCCCTTCCCCATGGACTGGTCCGAATTGGACTAGGGAAAGGGGGCGCCCCCTTCCTTCCTTCTCCTTCTCCCGTCCCTTTTTCCTATTCCATATGGGAGGTGGAATCCTACTAGGACTAGAGAGTCCTAGTAGGACTCCACACTTTGGGCGCGCCCTATGAGGGCCGACCTCTTCCTCCCTCCATCCTTTATATACGTGGTCAGGGGGCACCCCATAGACACACAAGCTGATCATTGATCCATTAGCCATGTGCGGTGCCCCCTCCACCATAATCTACCTCAGTCATATCATTGTAGTGCTTAGGCGAAGCCGTGCGTCGGTAACTTCATCATCACCGTCATCACGTCGTCGTGCTGACAAAACTCTCCCTCGGCCTCAAATGGATCAAGAGTATGAGGGACGTCACCGAACTGAACGTGTGCAGATCGCGGAGGTGCCATACGTTCGGTACTTGATTGGTTGGATCGCGAAGACGTTCAACTACATCAACCGCGTTTCATAATGCTTCCGCTTTCGGTCTACAAGGGTACGTGGACATACTCTTCCCCTCTCGTTGATATGCATCACCTAGATGGATCTTGTGTGTACGTAGGAAATTTTGAAATTACCGCATTCCCAACAGCTAGTCTAGTCGGCTGCGCGTCCACACAGCCCTTTCGACTAGGGACCTTTTAGGACAGTCATCATACAATGAACAATCCCACAAACAAGTCACATACTTGCTGATACACATCATTGATAATGTCCAAGGACTATCTTTATTCATAAACACATAGGAAATATCATCATACATGATTGCCTCTAGGGCATATCTCCATTAGTCTCCCACTTGCACTAGAGTCAATCGAATAGACATCGAATGCCCATATCTCTAACGTGCCCCTCATGCTTGGATTGTGGAAGCGGCTTAGTCAACGGATCTGCAACATTTGCATCCATGTGAATTTTGCATAACTCAACATCACCATTCTTTACGATCGTTCGTATCAGGTGATATTTCCGATATATGTGTATGGTCTTGTGGTGATCCCTCGGCTCCTTGACTTGTGCGATGGCACCAGAATTATCACAATAAAGGTCCAACGGTTTTACCGAGGTTGGGAAAATACCAAGATCATCCAGAAAATTCCGGATCCATACACCTTCGTTTGCAGCTTCACAAGCCGCAATGTATTTGACTTCTGTGGTAGAATCGGCCACCGTATATTGCTTGGAACTCATCCAGCTCACTGCTCCTCCATTCATGACATACACGAATCCAAACTGTGATCGACAATCATCTCTGTCGATTTGGAAAGTAGCATTGGCGTAACCCCTTACGACGAGCTTTTCCTCACCTCCATAAAGTAGGAACATCTCTTTAGTCCTTTTCAGGTACTTGAAAATAGTCTTTGCCGCTGCCCAGTGACTCTCACCTGGGTTGGTGATACGTCTCCAATGTATCTATAATTTTTGATTGCTCCATGCTATATTATCTACTGTTTTGGACATTATTGGGCTTTATTATCCATTTTTATATTATTTTTGGGACTAACCTATTAACCGGAGGCCCAACACAGAATTGCTGTTTTTTTGCCTATTTTAGGGTTTCGAAGAAAAGGAATATCAAACGGAGTCCAAATGGAATGAAACCTTCGGGAATGTGATTTTCTCAATGAACAAGACCCAGGAGACTTGGACCCTACGTCAAGACACAAAAGAGGAGGCCACGAGGTAGGGGGGCGCGCCTACCATCCCAGGCACGCCATCCACCCTCGTGGGCCCCATGTTGCTCCACCGACGTACTCCTTCCTCCTATATATACCTACGTACCCCCAAATGATCAGATACGGAGCCAAAACCCTAATTCCACCACCACAACTTCTGTATCCACGAGATCCCATCTTGGGGCCTGTTCCGGAGCTCCGCCGGAGGGGGCATCGATCACGGAGGGCTTCTACATCATCACTATAGCCCCTCCAATGAAGTGTGAGTAGTTTACCTCAGACCTACGGGTCCATAGTTATTAGCTAGATGGTTTCTTCTCTCTTTTTGGATCTCAATACAATGCTCTCCCCCTCTCTTGTGGAGATCTACTCAATGTAATCTTCTTTTTGCGTGTGTTTGTTGAGATCGATGAATTGTGGGTTTATGATCAAGTCTATCTATGAACAATATTTGAATCTTCTCTAAATTCTTTTATGTATGATTGGTTATCTTTGCAAGTCTCTTTGAATTATCAGTTTGGTTTGGCCTACTAGATTGATCCTTCTTGCAATGGGAGAAGTGCTTAGCTTTGGGTTCAATCTTGCGGTGTCCTTTCCCAGTGACAGTAGGGGCAGCAAGGCACGTATTGTATTGTTGCCATCAAGGATAACAAGATGGGGTTTTCATCATATTGCGTGAGTTTATCCCTCTACATCATGTCATCTTGCTTAAGGCGTTACTCTGTTTTCATTAACTTAATACTCTAGATGATGCTGGATAGCGGTCGATGAGTGGAGTAATAGTAGTAGATGCAGGCAGGAGTCTGTCTACTTGTCTCGGATGTGATGCCTATATACATGATCATGCCTAGATATTCTCATAACTATGCTCAATTTTGTCAATTGCTCAACAGTAGTTCGTTCACCCACCGTAGAATACTTATGCTCTTGAGAGAAGCCATTGGTGAAACCTATGGCCCCTGGGTCTATCTTCATCATATTAATCTTCCAATACTTTGCTATTTACTTTGCTTTTATTTTACTTTGCATCTTTATCATAAAAATACCAAAAATATTATCTTATCATATCTATCAGATCTCACTCTCGTAAGTGGCTGTGTAGCGATTAACAACCCCTTATCGCATTGGTAGCAAGGATTTATTTGTTTTGTGCAGGTACGAGGGACTCGCGCGTAGCCTCCTACTAGATTGATACCTTGGTTCTCAAAAACTGAGGGAAATACTTACACTACTTTGCTACATCATCCCTTCCTCTTCGGGGAAAAACCCACGCAATGCTCAAAAGGTAGCAAGAAGGATTTCTGGCGCCGTTGCCGGGGAGTCTACACAAAAGTCAATATACCAAGTACCCATCACAATCCCTATCTCCCGCATTACATTATTTTCCATTTGCCTCTTGTTTTCCTCTCCCCCACTTCACCCTTGTCATTTTATTCACCCTCTCTCTCTCTATCCTCCCTCTCTTTCTCTGTTTGCCTGTTTTTGCCCGTTTGCTTTTTGTTTGCTTGTGTGTTAGTTTGCTTGCTTGTCACGATGGCTCAAGATAACACTAAATTGTGTGACTTTACCAATACCAACAACAATGATTTTATTAGCACTCTGATTGCTCCTCTTACCGATGCTGAATCTTGTGAAATTAATACTGCTTTGCTGAATCTTGTCATGAAAAATCCGTTTTCCGGCCTTCCTAGTGAAGATGCCGCTACCCATCTAAATAGCTTCATTGATTTGTGTGATATGCAAAAGAAGAAAGATGTGGATAATGATATTGTTAAATTGAAGCTATTTCCTTTTTCGCTTAGTATTGATTCTTGGAACAAATGCAAAGATGCTTTTATCTCTAAGTATTTTCCTCCCACTAAGATCATCTCCTTAGAAACGATATTATGAATTTTAAGCAACTTGATCATGAACATGTTGCACAAGCTTGGGAGAGGATGAAATTAATGATACATAATTGCCCTACTCATGGTTTGAATTCATGGATGATTTTACAAAAGTTTTATGCCGGATTGGATTTTGCTTCTAGAAATCTTTTAGATTCGGCCGCGGGAGGCACTTTATGGAAATCACTTTAGGAGAAGCTACTAAACTCCTAGATAATATTATGGTTAATTATTCTCAATGGCATACTGAAAGATCCACTAATAAAAAGGTGCATGCGATAGAAGAAATTAATGTCTTGAGTGGAAAGATGGATGAACTTATGAAATTATTTGCTAATAAAAGTGTTTCTTCTGATCTTAATGATATGCCCTTGTCTACTTTGATTGAGAATAATAATGAATCTAAGGATGTGAATTTTGTTGGTAGGAACAATTTTGGTAACAACGCGTATAGAGGAAATTTTAATCCTAGGCCTTATCCTAGTAATCCCTCTAATAATTATGGTAATTCCTACAACAATTCTTATGTAAATTATAATAAGATGCCCTCTGATTTTGAATCTAGTATTAAAGAATTTATTACTTCGCAAAAGAATTTCAATGCTTTGATTGAAGAAAATTTGCTTAAGATTGATGAGTTGGCTAGGAACGTTGATAGAATTTCTCTTGATGTTGATTCTTTGAAACTTAGATCTATTCCACCTAATCATGATATCAATGAGTCTCTCAAAGCCATGAGAACTTCCATTGACGAGTGCAAAGAAAGAACCGCTAGGATGCGTGCTAAAAAAGATGCCTTTATAAGAGTGTGTTCCTCTAGTTCCTATGAAAATAAAGATGAAGATCTAAAAGTTATTGATGTGTATCCTATTAAATCTTTGTTTTGCAATATGAATCTTAATAATGATGGGACTGAATATGATCTACCTTTACCTAGAAGGCATTCCAAGAATTCGGAGTTTTGATCTTGATGCTAAAATTGATGAAAGTGAGATCGAAGAAATTAAAACCCTAAATGTTGCTAAACCCACTATTTTGGATTTTAAGGAATTTAATTATGAAAATTTCTCTTTGATTGATTGTATTTACTTGTTGCAATCCATGCTAAATTCTCCTCATGCTTATAGTCAAATAAAGCGTTCACTAAACATATCGTTGATGCCTTGACGCAATATTATGAAGAAAAACTTGAATTGGAAGTTTCTATCCCTAGAAAACTTTATGATGAGTGGGAACCAACCATTAAAATTAAAATTAAAGATCAGGAGTTTTATGCTTTATGCGATTTGGGTGCTAGTGTTTCCACGATTCCAAAGACTTTGTGTGATTTGTTAGGTTTCCTTGATTTTGATGATTGCTCTCTAAACTTGCACCTTGTGGATTCCACTATTAAGAAACCTATGGGAAGAATTAATGATGTTCTTATTGTCGCAAATTGGAATTATGTTCCCGTAGATTTTATTGTTCTTGACATAGATTGCAATCCTTCATGTCCTATTATTCTTGGTAGACCTTTTCTTAGAACGATTGGTGCAATTATTGATATGAAGGAAGGAAATATTAGATTCCAATTTCCGTTAAGTAAAGGCATGGAATACTTTCCTAGAAAGAAAATTAAATTACATTATGAATCTATTATGAGAGCCACTTATGGATTGCCTACCAAAGATGGCAATACCTAGATCTATCCTTGCTTTTTATGCCTAGCTAGGGGTGTTAAACGATAGCGCTTGTTGGGAGGCAACCCAATTTTATTTTTTATTCCTTGATTTTTGCTCCTGTTTAGTAATAAATAATTTATCTAGCCTCTGTTTAGGTTCTGTTTTTTGTGTTTAATTAGTGTTTGTGCCAAGTAGAACCATTGGGAAGACTTGGGGAAAGTCTTGATATCTTGCTGTAAAAAACTGAAACTTTAGCGCTCATGAGAACTGCTGCTATTTTTATTTGGAAAGTGCTATTTAGTTAATTATTTTTGCAGATTATTAATAGATAAATTACTCACGTCAAGTAATTTATTTTAGAATTTTTGGGGTTCCAGATCTTGTGCTAGCTACAGATTACTACAGACTATTCTGTTTTTGTCAGATTCTGTTTTTTTGTGTGTTGTTTGCTTATTTTGATGAATCTATGGCTAGTAAAATAGTTTATAAACCATAGAGAAGTTGGAATAAAGTAGGTTTAACACCAATATAAATAAATAATGAGTTCATTACAGTACCTTGAAGTGGTCTTTTGTTTTCTTTCCCTAACGGAGCTCATGAGATTTTCTACTTTAAGTTTTGTGTTGTGAAGTTTTCAAGTTTTGGGTAAAGATTTGATGGATTATGGAACAAAGAGTGGCAAGAGCCTAAGCTTGGGTATGCCCATGGCACCCCCAAGATAATCTAAGGACACCTAAAAGCCAAAGCTTGGGGATGCCCCGGAAGGCATCCCCTCTTTTCGTCTACTTCTATCGGTAACTTTACTTGGAGCTATATTTTTATTCACCACATGATATGTGTTTTGCTTGGAGTGTCTTGTATTATTTGAGTATTTATTTGTTAGTTTACCACAATAATCCTTGCTGTACACACCTTTTGAGAGAGCCATACATGATTTAGAATTTGTTAGAAAACTCTATGTGCTTCACTTATATCATTTGAGTTATATAGTTTTGCTCTAGTACTTCACTTATATCTTTTGGAGCACGGTGGTGGATTTGTTTTATAGAAACTATTGATCTCTCATGCTTCACTTAGATTATTTTGAGAGTCTTAAATAGCATGGTAATTTGCTTAAATAATCCTAATATGCTTGGTATCCAATAATAATAAAACTTTCTTATCAGTGTGTTGAATACTATGAGAAGTTTGATGCTTGATAATTGTTTTGAGATATGAAGATGGTGATATTAAAGTTGTGCTAGTTGAGTAGTTGTGAATTTGATAAATACTTGTGTTAAAGTTTGTGATTCCTGTAGCATGCACGTATGGTGAACCGTTATGTGATGAAGTCGGAGCATGATTTATTTATTGATTGTCTTCCTTATGAGTGGCGGTCGGGGACGCGCGATGGTCTTTTCCTACCAATCTATCCCCCTAGGAGCATGCGCGTAATACTTTGCTTTGATAACTTATAGATTTTTGCAATAAGTATATGAGTTCTTTATGACTAATGTTGAGTCCATGGATCATACGCACTCTCACCCTTCCACCATTGCTAGCCTCTCTAATACCGCGCACCTTTCGCCGGTATCATACACCCACCATATACCTTCCTCAAAACAGCCACCATACCTACCTATTATGGCATTTCCATAGCCATTCCGAGATATATTGCCATGCAACTTTCCACCGTTCTGTTTATTATGACACACTCCATCATTGTCATATTGCTTAGCATGATCATGTAGTTGACATCGTATTTGTGGCAAAGCCACCGTTCATAATTCTTTCATACATGTCACTCACGAGTCATTGCATATCCCGGTACACCGCCGGAGGCATTCATATAGAGTCATATTTTGTTCTAAGTATCGAGTTGTAATTGTTGAGTTGTAAGAAAATAAAAGTGTGATGATCATCATTATTAGAGCATTGTCCCAAGTGAGGAAAGGATGATGGAGACTATGATTCCCCCACAAGTCGGGATGAGACCCCGGACGAAAAAAAAGGAAAGAGGCCATAAAAAAGAAAGAGAAAAGGCCCAAATAAGAAAATGTGAGAAAAATAGAGAAGGGACAATGCTACTATCCTTTTTCCACACTTGTACTTCAAAGTAGCACCATGATATTCATAGTAGAGAGTCTATCATTTCGTCACTTTAATATACTAGTGGGAATTTTTCATTATAAAACTTGGCTTGTATATTCCAATGACGGGCTTCCTCAAAATGCCCTAGGTCTTCGTGAGCAAGCGAGTTGGATGCACACCCACTTAGCTCTTTTGTTGAGCTTTCATATACTTATAGCTCTAGTGCATCCGTTGCATGGCAATCCCTACTCGCTCACATTGATATCTATTGATGGGCATCTCCATAGCCCGTTGATACGCCTAGTTGATGTGAGACTATCTTCTCCCTTTTGTCTTCTCCACAACCACCATTCTATTCCACCTATAGTGCTATATACATGGCTCACGCTCATGTATTGCGTGAAAACTGAAAAAGTTTTGCGAATGTCAAAAGTATGAAACAATTGTTTGGCTTGTCATCGGGGTTGTGGATGATTTAAATATTTTGTGTGGTGAAGATAGAGCATAGCCAGACTATATGATTTTGTAGGGATAACTTTCTTTGGCCATGTTATTTTGAGAAGACACGATTGCTTTATTAGTATGCTTGAAGTATTATTATTTTTATGTCAATATTAAACTTTTATCTTGAATCTTTTGGATCTGAATATTCATACCACAATTAAGAAGAATTACATTAAAATTATGCCAAGTAGCACTCCGCATCAAAAATTCTATTTTTATCATTTACCTACTCGAGGACGAGCAGGAATTAAGCTTGGGGATGCTTGATACGTCTCCAAAGTATCTATAATTTTTGATTGCTCCATGCTATATTATCTACTCTTTTGGACATTATTGGGCTTTATTATCCACTTTTATATTATTTTTGGGACTAACCTATTAACCGGAGGCCCAGCTCAGAATTGCTGTTTTTTTGCCTATTTTAGGGTTTCGAAGAAAAGGAATATCAAATGGAGTCCAAACGGAATGAAACCTTCGGGGATGTGATTTTCTCAACGAACAAGACCCAGGAGACTTGGACCCTACGCCAAGACACAAAAGAGGAGGCCACAAGGTAGGGGGGCGCGCCTCCCCCCCAGGCGCGCCCTCCACCCTCGTGGGCCCCCTGTTGCTCCACCGACGTACTCCTTCCTCCTATATATACCTACGTACCCCAAACGATCAGATACGGAGCCAAAACCCTAATTCCACCGCCGCAACTTTCTGTATCCACGAGATCCCATCTTGGGGCCTGTTCCGGAGCTCCGCCGGAGGGGGCATCGATCACGGAGGGCTTGTACATCATCACCATAGCCCCTCCGATGAAGTGTGAGTAGTTTACCTCAGACCTACGGGTCCATAGTTATTAGCTAGATGGCTTCTTCTCTTTTTTTGGATCTCAATACAATGTTCTCCCCCTCTCTTGTGGAGATCTATTCCGTGTAATCTTCTTTTTGCGGTGAGTTTGTTGAGACCGATGAATTGTGGGTTTATGATCGAGTCTATCTATGAACAATATTTGAATCTTCTCTGAATTCTTTTATGTATGGTTGGTTACCTTTGCAAGTCTCTTCGAATTATCAGTTTGGTTTGGCCTACTAGATTGATCTTTCTTGCAATGGGATAAGTGCTTAGCTTTGGGTTCAATCTTGAGGTGTCCTTTCCCAGTGACAGTAGGGGCAGCAAGGCACGTATTGTATTGTTGCCATCGAGGATAACAAGATGGGGTTTTCATCATATTGCATGAGTTTATCCCTCTACATCATGTCATCTTGCTTAAGGCGTTACTCTGTTTTCATTAACTTAGTACACTGGATGCATGCTGGATAGCGGTCGATGAGTGGAGTAATAGTAGTAGATGCAGGCAGGAGTCGGTCTACTTGTCTCGGACGTGATGCCTATATACATGATCATGCCTAGATATTCTCATAACTATGCTCAATTCTGTCAATTGCTCAACAGTAATTCGTTCACCCACCGTAGAATACTTATGCTCTTGAGGGAAGCCACTAGTGAAACCTATGGCCCCCGGGTCTATCTTCATCATATTAATCTTCCAATACTTTGTTATTTACTTTGCTTTTATTTTACTTTGCATCTTTATCATAAAAATACCAAAAATATTATCTTATCATATCTATCAGATCTCACTCTCGTAAGTGGCCGTGTAGGGATTGACAACCCCTTATCGCGTTGGTTGCGAGGATTTATTTGTTTTGTGCAGGTACGAGGGACTCGCGTGTAGCCTCCTACTGGATTGATACTTTGGTTCTCAAAAATTGAGGGAAATACTTACACTACTCTGATGCATCATCCCTTCCTCTTCGGGGAAAAACCAACGCAATGCTTAAGAGGTAGTAGTTGGCCTGGTATATACTTGTTAGGCTTATTGCAAAAGCAACATCAGGTCATGTACATATCATGGCATACATGATGGATCCAATTGCCGAGGCATACAGAATCCGACTCATCCTACTTCGCTCATCAGATGTCGAAGGACTCCGAGTCTCGCTTAGCCTTATACCATGTGAGACAGGCAAGAACCCTTTCTTGGCCTCACTCATGTTGAACCGCTTCAACACTTTATCTATGTGCGTGCTTTGGCTCAACCCGAGAAACCTCCTTGATCTATCTCTATAGATCTTGATGCCTAAAATGTAAACTGCCTCACCAAGGTCCATTGAAAACTTGCCATTCAATGATTCCTTGACCGAGTTCAGCATCGAAACATCATTTTTGATAAGTAGTATGTCATCCACATACAAGATCAAAAACACAATCGAGCTCCCACTTAACTTTTGGTATAAACAAGCGTCCTCATCGCTTTTGATGAAACCGAGACCAGTGACGACCTCATCAAAATGAATGTTCCAACTCCGAGATGCTTTCCTCAACCCATAAATGGATCTCTTGAGCTTGCATACTTTACTAGTGCTAGTCGGATCGACAAAACACTCGGGTTGTATCATATACACGTCCTCGGTTAAATTTCCGTGAAGGAAAGCCATTTTGACATCCAGCTGCCATATCTCATAATCGAAATATGCAGCTATAGCTAGTACGATCCTCACCGACTTCAGCTTCGCTACCGGCGAGTAAGTCTCGTCGTAGTCAATTTCTTGAACTTGTCCATAACCTTTAGCAACAAGCCGAGCTTTGTGGATCTGAACGTTTCCATCCACATCGGTTTTCTTCTTAAAGACCCATTTGCAGCCAATGGCCTTTATGCCAGGCGGCGGATCAACCAAGTCCCAGACTTGATTTTCATCCATGGACTTTAACTCGCATCTCATGGCCTCTAGCCATGCCTCGGAATCCGAGCTCACCATCGCTTCCGCATACGTGGCTATCTCGTCGCTTTCTAGCAACAACACATCACACACTCTGCACAATCTTTTCGACCTCCGTGGTTCCTGTGCCACTTCCACTACGGGTTCCCCAACTGACTCCGGTATGATCTCATCACCCGTCGAGCCATCCATGAGTGGTACTCGAATTTCTTTGAGTCGGATTGTCCTCCCACTGGCCTCCCCACTGAGAAACTCTTTCTCAAGGAAAACCCCGTTCCGAGCAACAAACACTTTGTTCTCTTCCTGTTTGTAGAAGCTATATCCCAAGGTTTCCCTCGGATATCCCACGAATAGGCATTTATTTGACTTAGGTATAAGCTTGTCTGACATAAGTCGCTTGACAAATGCTTCACAACCCCAAATCTTTAGAAAAGACAAACTGGGACTCTTCCCGGTCCACATCTCAAGAGGTGTCTTATCTATGGATTTTGATGGTACCCTCTTAAGTGTGAAAGTTGCAGTTTCTAGAGTGTATCCCCAGAATGACAAGGGTAAATCCGATTTTCTCATCATTGACCGAACAATGTCCAACAGGGTCCAATTCCTCCGTTCCGACACACCATTTCTCTTTGGCGTACCCGGGGGTGTGAGCTGGGGTACTATACCTCGGCTTTTCAGATGATCATCAAACTCCTGGCTTATGTACTCACCTCCACGATCTGATCATAGAAGTTTATTAGTCTTGCTGAGTGCTACCTCTTGAGCACTGCGTTGGTTTTCCCTTGAAGAGGAAAGGGTGGTGCAGTAGAGCAGTGTAAGTATTTCCCTCCGTTTTTGAGAACCAAGGTATCAATCCAGTAGGATACCACGCGCGAGTCACCTCATACCTACATACACAAATAAGAACTTCGCAACCAACGCGATAAAGGGGTTGTCAATACCTTCACGACCACTTGCAAGAGTGAGATCTGATAGAGATGATGATAATAAGATAAATATTTTTGGTATTTTTATGATATAGATTGAAAGTAGAACATAGAAAAATAAAGTAGATGAGAAACTTATATGATGGAGAATAGACCCGAGGGCCATAGCTTTCACTAGTGGCTTCTCTCAAGAAAGCATAAGTATTACTGTGGGTGAACAAATTACTGTCGAGCAATTGATAGAAAAGCGAATAAGTATTAGAATATCTAGGTATGATCATGTATATAGGCATCACGTCCATGACAAGTAGACCGACTCCTGCCTGCATCTACTACTATTACTCCACACATCGACCGCTATCCAGCATGCATCTAGAGTATTAAGTTCATAAGAACAGAGTAACGCCTTAAGCAAGATGACATGATGTAGAGGGATAAACTCATGCAATATGATGTAAACACCATCTTTTTATCCTTGATGGCAACAATACAATACATGTCATTTCCCTTTTTGTCACTGGGATCGAGCACCGCAAGATTGAACCCAAAGCTAAGCACTTCTCCCATTGCAAGAAAGATCAATCTAGTAGGCCAAACCAAACTAACAATTCGAAGAGACTTGCAAAGATAAACCAATCATACATAAAAGAATTCAGAGAAGATTCAAATATTGTTCATAGATAATCTGGATCATAAACCCACAATTCATTGGATCTCGACAAACACACCGCAAAAGAAGAGTTACATCGAATAGATCTCCAAGAGAATCAAGGAGAACTTTGTATTGAGATCCAAAGAGAGAGAAGAAGCCATCTAAGATACTAGCTATGGACCCGAAGGTCTGAAGTAAACTACTCACACATCATCAGAGAGGCCATGGAGTTGATGTAGAGGCCCTCTGTGATCAATGCCCCCTCCGGCGGAGCTCCGGAAAGGCCCCAAGATGGGATCTCTTGAGTACAAAACGTTGCGGTGGTGGAATTAGGTTTTCGTGGTGCTCCTGGATGTTTGCGGGGTATATGGATATATATAGGAGGAAGAAGTAGGTCGGTGGAGCAACGAGGGGCCCATGAGGGTGGAGGGCGCGCCAAGGGGGGGTGGGTGCGCCCCTGCCCTGTGGCCTCCTCGATTGTTTCTTGACGTCCACTCCAAGTCTCCTAGATCATGTTTGTTCCAAAAATAACGCTCCCGAAGGTTTCATTCCATTTGTACTCTGTTTGATATTCCTTTTCGGCGAAACTCTAAAATAGGCAAAGGAACAACAATTTGGGTTGGGCCTCCGGTTAATAGGTTAGTCCCCAAAACAATATAAAAGTGTAAAAATAAGCCCATTAACATCCAAAATAGATAATATAATAGCATGGAGCAATCAAAAATTATAGATACGTTGGAGACGTATCAACATCCCCAAGCTTAATTCATGCTCGTCCTCGAGTAGGTAAATGATAAAAACAGAATTTTTGATGTGGAATGCTTCCTAACATATTTCTCAATGTCATTTTTCTTTATTGTGGGATGAATGTTCAGATCCGAAAGATTCAAGATAAAAGTTTAATATTGACATAGAAATAATAATACTTCAAGCATACTAATTAAGCAATCATGTCTTCTCAAAATAACATGGCCAAAGAAAGTTATCCCTACAAAATCATATAGTCTGGCTATGCTCTATCTTCATCACACAAAATATTAAATCATGCACAACCCCGATGACAAGCCAATCAATTGTTTCATACTTTTGATATTCTCAAACTTTTTCAATCTTCACGCAATATATGAGCGTGAGCCATGGATATAGCACCATGGTGGAATAGAATGGTGGTTGTGGAGAAGACAAAAAAGGAGAAGATAGTCTCACATCAACTAGGCGTATCAATGGGCTATGGAGATGCCCATCAATAGATATCAATGTGAGTGAGTAGGGATTGCCATGCAACGGATGCACTAGAGCTATAAGTGTATGAAAGCTCAACAAAAGAAACTAAGTGGGTGTGCATCCAACTTGCTTGCTCACGAAGACCTAGGGTAATTTGAGGAAGCCCATCATTGGAATATACAAGCCAAGTTCTATAATGTAAAATTCCCACTAGTTTATGAAAGTGACAACATAGGAGACTCTCTATCATGAAGATCATGGTGCTACTTTGAAGCACAAGTGTGGAAAAAGGATAGTAACATTGTCCCTTCTCTCTTTTTCTCTCATTTCATTTTTTGGTGGGCCTTTTTTTCTTTTTTTCTTTTTGGCCTCTTTTTTTCGTCCGGAGTCTCATCCCGACTTGTGGAGGAATCATAATCTCCATCATCCTTTCCTCACCGGGACAATGCTCTAATCATGATGATCGTCACACTTCTTTTCACTTACAACTCAAGAATTACAATTCAATACTTAGAACAAAATATGGCTCTATGTGAATGCCTCCGGCGGTGTACCGGGATATGAAATGAATCAAGAGTGACATGTATGAAAGAATAATGAACGGTGGCTTTGCCACAAATACGATGTCAACTACATGATCATGCAAAGCAATCTGACAATGATGAAGCGTGTCATAACAGACAGAATGGTGGAAAGTTGCATGGCAAGATATCTCGGAATGGATGTGGAAATGCCATAATAGGTAGGTATGGTGGCTGTTTTGAGGAAGGTATATGGTGGGTTTATGGTACCGGCGAAAGTTGCGCGGTACTAGAGAGGCTAGAAAATGTGGAAGGGTGAGGGTGCATATAATCCATGGACTCAACATTAGTCATAAAGAACTCACATACTTATTGCAAAAATCTATTAGTTATCGAAACAAAGTACTACGCGCATGCTCCTAGGGGGATAGATTGGTAGGAAAAGACCATCGCTCGTCCCCGACCGCCACTCATAAGGAAGGCAATCAATAAATAAATCATGCTCCGACTTCATCACATAACGGTTCACCATACGTGCATGCTATGAGAATCACAAACTTCAACACAAGTATTTCTCAAATTCACAACTACTCAACTAGCATGACTCTAATATCACCATCTCCATATCTCAAAACAATCATCAAGTATCAAACTTCTCATAGTATTCAATGCACTTATATGAAAGTTTTTATTATGCCTAAAAGCAAATTGCCATGTTGTTCTAAAGGAATCTCAAAATAATATAAGTGAAGCATGAGAGATCAATTATTTCTATAAAATAAAACCACCACCGTGCTCTAAAAGATATAAGTGAAGCACTAGAGCAAAAACTATATAGCTCAAAAGATATTAGTGAAGCACATAGAGTATTCTAATAAATTCCAATTCATGTGTGTCTCTCTCAAAAGGTGTGTACAGCAAGGATGATTGTGGTAAACTAAAAAGCAAAGAATCAAATCATACAAGACGCTCCGAGCAAAACACATATCATGTGGCGAATAAAAATATAGCTCCAAGTAAAGTTACCGATGAACGAAGACAAAAGAGGGGATGCCTTCCGGGGCATCCCCAAGCTTAGGCTTTTTGGTGTCCTTGTATTTTACCTTGGGGTGCCATGGTAATCCCTAATCTTAGGCTCTTGCCACTCCTTGTTCCATAATCCATCAAATCTTTACCCAAAACTTGAAAACTTCACAACACAAAACTTAACAAGAAAATCTCGTGAGCTCCGTTAGCGAAAGAAAAAAAACACCACTTCAAGGTACTGTAATTAAATAATTCTTTATTTATATTTCTGTTAAACCTACTGTATTCCAACTTCTCTATGGTTTATAAACTCTTTTACTTGCCATAGATTCATCAAAATAAGCAAACAACACACGAAAAACAGAATCTGTCAAAAACAGAACAGTCTGTAGTAATCTGTAACTAACGCAAACTTCTGGAACCTAAAAAATTCTAAAATAAATTTATGCACGTGAGGAATTTATCTATTTATCATCTGCAAAAATAATTAACTAAATATCACTCTCCAATAATAAATGGCAGCAATTCTCGTGAGCGCTAAAGTTTCTGTTTTTCCAGCAAGATCAAAAAGACTTTCCCCAAGTCTTCCCAACGGTTCTACTTGGCACAAACACTAATTAAACACAAAAAACACAACCAAAACATAGGCTAGATAAATTTTTTATTACTAAACATGAGCAAAAAGCAAGGAATAAAAATAAAATTGGGTTGCCTCCCAATAAGCGCTATCGTTTAACGCCCCTAGCTAGGCATAAAAGCGAGGATAGATCTAGGTATTGGTATCTTTGGTAGGCAATCCATAAGTGGCTCTCATAATAGATTCATATGGTAATTTAATTTTATTTCTACGGAAGCGTTCCATGCCTTTCCTTAACGGAAATTGGAATTTAATATTCCCTTCCTTCATATCAATAATTACACCAATCGTTCTAAGGAAAGGTCTACCAAGAATAATAGGACATGAGGGATTGCAAGCTATATCAAGAACAATGAAATCTACAGGCACATAATTCCTATTTTCAACAATAATAACATCATTAATCTTTCCCATAGGTTTCTTAATAGTGGAATCCGCAAGGTGCAAGTTTAAAGAACAGTCATCAAATTCACGGAAACCTAGCAAATCACACAAAGTTTTTGGAATCGTGGAAACACTAGCACCCAAATCACACAAAGCATAGCACTCATGATCTTCAATTTTAATTTGAATTTTAATTATAGGTTCCCATTCATCATAAAGTTATCTAGGGATAGAAACTTCCAACTCAAGTTTTTCTTCATAACATTGCATCAAAGCATCAACGATATGTTTAGTAAAAGCTTTATTTTGACTATAAGCATGAGGAGAATTTAGCACAGATTGCAACAAGGAAAGACAATCTATCAAAGAGCAATTATCATAATTAAATTTCTTGAAATCCAAGATAGTGGGTTCATTGCTATCTAAAGTTTTGACCTCTTCAATCCCACTTTTAACAATTTTTGCATCAAGATCTAAAAACTCTAAAATAAATTCTAACTAAAGTTGACTCATTTCCAGTCCCATGATTATAAAGATTCATATTGCAAAACAAGGATTTAATATGGGACACATAAATTACTTTTAGATCTTCATCTTTATTGTCATGAAAACTAGAAGAACACGCTTTCACAAAGCAATCTTTCTTAGCACGCATCCGAGCGGTTCTTTCTTTGCACTCATCAGTGGAAATTCTCATGGCTTTGAGAGACTCATTGATATCATGCTTAGGTGGGATAGATCTAAGTTTCAAAGAATCAACATCAAGAGAAATTCTATCCACGTTCCTAGCCAACTCATCAATCTTAAGCAATTTTTTCTTCAATCAAAGCATTGAAACTCTTCTGCCAAGTAATAAACTCTTTAATACTAGATTAAAAATCAGAGGGCATCTTATTATAATTTCCATAAGAATAGTTTGTAGAAATTACCATAAATTAGAGGAATTACTAGGAAACGACCTAGAATTAAAATTACCTCTATACGCGTTATTACCAAAATTGTTCCTACCAACAAAATTCACATCCATAGATTCATTATTATTCTCAATCAAAGTAGACAAAGGCATATCATTAGGATCAGTAGGAGCACTCTTATTAGCAAACAATTTCACAAGTTCATCCATCTTTCCACTCAAAAAATTAATCTCTTCAATTGCGTGCACCTTTTTACTAGTAGATATTTCAGTGTGCCATTGAGAATAATTAACCATAATATTATCTAGGAGTTTGGTAGCTTATCCTAAAGTGATTTCCATAAAAGTGCCTCCCGCGGCCGAATCTAAAAGATTTCTAGAAGCAAAATTCAATCCGGCATAAATTTTTGTATAATCATCCATAAATTCAATCCATGTGTAGGGCAATTACGTATCATTAATTTCATCCTCTCCCAAGCTTGTGCAACATGTTCATGATCAAGTTGCTTAAAATTCATAATATCGTTTCTAAGAGAGATGATCTTAGCGGGAGGAAAATACTTAGAGATAAAAGCATCTTTACACCTATTCCACGAATCAATACTATTTTAAGGCAAAGACAAAAACCAAGCTTTAGCATGATCTCTAAGTGAAAACGAAAATAGCTTAAGTTTAACAATATCATTATCCACATCTTTCTTCTTTTGCATATCACACAAATCAACAAAGTTGTTTAGATGGGAAGCGGCATCTTCACTAGGAAGGCTAGAAAATGGATCTTTCATGACAAGATTCAGCAAAGCAGTATTAATTTCACAAGATTCAGCATCGGTAAGAGGAGCAATCGGAGTGCTAATAAAATCATTATTGTTGGTATTGGCAAAGTCACACAATTTAGTATTATCTTGAGCCATCGTGACAAGCAAGCAACCCAACGCACAAGCAAACAAGAAACAGGCAAAAAAGGCAAATTGAAAAAGAGAAGGGGAACAAAAAAGAGGGCGAATAAAACGGCAAGGGTGAAGTGGGGGAGAGGAAAATGAGAGGCAAATGGAAAATAATGTAATGCGAAGGATAAGGGTTGTGATGGGTACTTGGTATGTCTTGACTTGGCGTAGAACTCCCCGGCAACGACGCCAGAAATCCGTCTTGCTACCTCTTGAGCACTGCGTTGGTTTCCCCTTAAAGAGGAAAGGGGGGTGCAGTAGAGCAGCATAAGTATTTCCCCCAGTTTTTGAGAACCAAGGTATCAATCCAGTAGGAGACCACGCGCGAGTCACCTCGTACCTACACACACAAATAAGAACTTCGCAACCAACGCGATAAAGGGGTTGTCAATCCCTTCACGGCCACTTACAAGAGTGAAATCTGAAAGAGATGATGATAATAAGATAAATATTTTTGGTATTTTTATGATATAGATTAAAAGTAAAAGATAGCAAAATAAAATAGATGGGACACTTATATGATGGAGAATAGACCCGGGGCCATAGGTTTCACTAGTGGCTTCTCTCAAGAAAGCATAAGTATTACGGTGGGTGAACAAATTACTGTCGAGCAATTGATAGAAAAGCGAATAATTATGAGAATATCTAGGTATGATCATGTATATAGGCATCATGTTCGTGACAAGTAGACCGACTCCTGCCTGCATCTACTACTGTTACTCCACACATCGACCGCTATCCAGTATGCATCTAGATTATTAAGTTCATAAGAACAGAGTAACGCCTTAAGCAAGATGACATGATGTAGAGGGATAAACTCATGCAATATGATGTAAACCCCATCTTCTTATCCTCGATGGAAACAATACAATACGTGTCGTTTCCCTTTTTGTCACTGGGATCGGGCACCGCAAGATTGAACCCAAAGCTAAGCACTTTTCCCATTGCAA
Source organism: Triticum aestivum (assembly GCF_018294505.1). Taxonomy (NCBI): domain Eukaryota; kingdom Viridiplantae; phylum Streptophyta; class Magnoliopsida; order Poales; family Poaceae; genus Triticum; species Triticum aestivum. The sequence continues at coordinate 487,058,770 of NC_057803.1, forward strand.
GAAAGATCAATCTAGTAGGCCAAACCAAACTGACAATTCGAAGAGACTTGCAAAGATAAACCAATCATAAATAAAAGAATTCAGAGAAGATTCAAATATTGTTCATAGATAATCTAGATCATAAACCCACAATTCATCGGATCTCTGCAAACACACCGCAAAAGAAGAGTTACATCAAATAGATATCCAAGAGAATCGAGGAGAACTTTGTATTGAGATCCAAAGAGAGAGAAGAAGCCATCTAGCTACTAGCTATGTACCCGAAGGTCTGAAGTAAACTACTCACACATCATCGAAGAGGCCATGGAGTTGATGTAGAGGCCCTCCGTGATCAATGCCCCCTCCGGCGGAGCTCCGGAAAAGGCCCCAAGATGGGATCTCTTGGGTACAGAAGGTTGCGGTGGTGGAATTAGGTTTTTGTTGTGCTCCTGGATGTTTGCGGGGTATATGGATATATATAGGAGGAAGAAGTAGGTCAGTGGAGCAACAAGCGGCCCACGAGGGTGGAGGGCGCGCCCAGGGGGGGTGGGCGCGCCCCCTGCCTCATGGCCTCCTTGTTTGTTTCTTAACGTCCACTCGAAGTCTCCTGGATCACGTTTGTTCCAAAAATAACGCTCCTAAAGGTTTCATTCCGTTTGGACTCCGTTTGATATTCCTTTTCGGCGAAACTCTAAAATAGGGAAAAACAACAATTTGGGTTGGGCCTCCGGTTAATAGGTTAGTCCCAAAAATAATATAAAAGTGTAAAAATAAGCCCATTAACATCCAAAATAGATAATATAATAGCATGGAGCAATCAAAAATTATAGATACGTTGGAGACGTATCACCGAGCTGATTCTCAACCTCGTCCTGAAACTCTTTGAACTTTTCAAAAGTTTCCGACTTGTGCCTCATCAAATAGATATATCCATATCTACTCAAGTCGTCGGTAAAAGTCACGAAGTACTGATAGCCACCTCTGGCAGTTGTGCTCATTGGACCACACACATCACTATGTATAAGTTCCAATAGGTCGGACGCCCTCTCACAACTCTTTGCGAAATGAGACTTAGTCATCTTGTCAAGCAAACATGATTCACATGTCTCGAACGACTCAAAGTCAGACGTGGTTAGGAGCCCATCATCATGGAGCTTCTTCATGCGTTTCAGACTAATGTGTCCAAGCTGACAATGCCAGAAGTATGTCGGATTTATCTCATTAGGCTTATGCCTCTTGACATTCATGTTATAGACCGGTTCCTGTTCTATACTCAATATAAATAGCCCACCAACAATGGGTGCATGGTCGTGGAACATACCATTCAAATAAAACGAACAACCATTGTCCTTTAAATTGAATTCATAACCCTGACTCATCAAGCATGATGCAAAAATAATGTTCCGACTAAGTGTAGGAATGCAATAACAATTATTCAATTCCAAAATAAATCCAGAAGGAAGCTGGAGCTGCATCATGCTGACCTCCAACGCAGCAACTCTTGCTTTATTGTTGACCCTGGTGTCAATCTCCCCTTGTGCCACATGCCTAGTTCTTACCAGCCCCTGCATCGAGTTGCAAATATGAACAACCGATCCGGTATCAAATACCCAAGAGCTGCTAGGTATGTCAGCAAGGTAAATGACTTTTTCTTGGACCAATTCTTCTTGAACTTAGCCGATTTCTGCAGCATCAACACTTGATGTGTGCCTTACTTAATATCTTGCACTGCCAGTTTGAGCATCCCATGTAATTCAGTGAGCTTCTTATCCATGCCATGCATATGATAGTTCGAGATGAACGTCCCATAGTTGGGAGGAATAGAACCCAGAACTGCATCAGTAGCCAGCTCATCCAAGAGCGGGAAGCCCAAATGATCCAAAGCTTGCACATATCCGGTCATCTTGATCACATGTGGGCTTAGTGGATCACCTTTCTTCAGCTTGCAATCCATCAAGGATCGCCAGACGTTGAACCTTTTGGTCCTAGCCTGTGTCTGAAACATGCTCTTGAGACTTTCGATCATATCGTAAGCCTCAACATTTTCGAAATGCTGTTGCAAATCGGGCTTCATACGAGCCAGCTTCAGACAACTGATCTCCGTTGATTCATCAACGAGTTTTTGTTAGGCATTCTTAGTTGTGGCACTAGCATTATTGATAACCCACAAGTGTAGGGGATCACAACAGTTTTCGATAAGTAAGAGTGTCGAACCCAACGAGGATCTAAAGGTAGAACAAATATTCCCTCAAGTTCTATCGACCACCGATACAACTCTATGCACGCTTGACGTTCGCTTTACCTGGAACAAGTATGAAACTAGAAGTACTTTGTACGTGTTGTTGGATAGGTTTGCAAGATAATAAAGAGTGCGTAAATAAGAAGTAGGGGCTGTTTAGATGAAGATACAACTAAGTTAGTTTTAGTAAAGAGCTTTTTGTTATGAGAAAGTTATTTGTCCATAGGCAATCGATAACTAAACCGGTAATCATTATTGCAATTTTATATGAGGGAGAGGCATAAGCTAACATACTTTTTCTACTTGGATCATATGCACTTATGATTGGAACTCTGGCAAGCATCCACAACTACTAAAGATCATTAAGGTAAAACCCAACCATAGCATTAAAGTATCAAGTCCTCTTTATCCCATACACAAACAACCTACTTACTCGGGTCTGTGCTTCTGTCACTCACGCCACCCACCATAAGCAAATCATGAACATATTGCAAACCCTACAACGGAGATCCCTCACGCTTGCGCGACACGGAGAGCACCATAGGACAACACCAACAATAAAATGTGCAACTCAAACCAATCACGATCATCAATTAACCCATAGGATAAAACAGATATACTCAAACATCATAGGATAGCCATACATCATTGGGAAATAATATATAGTGTTGAGCACCATGTTTAAGTAGAGATTACAGAGGTAAGAGAGAGGTTACACCGCTGCATATATGGGGGAAGAGTTGGTGATGTTGGCGGTGAAGTTGTTGGTCAAGATTGCGGTGATGATGATGGCCCCCGATGGCACTCCGGTGCCACTGGAAGTGAGGGGGAGAGTGCCCCCCTTCTTCTTCTTCCTTGACCTCCTCCCTAAATGGGAGAAGGGTTTCCCCTCTGGTCCTTGGTCTCCATGTCATGGGAGGGGCGAGAGCCTCTCCGAGATTGGATTTGTCTCTCTGTCTCTCTCTGTTTCTGTGTTCTCAGATTCTACCCTTTCACCGTTTCTTATATTCCCGGAGATCCGTAACTCCGATTGGGCTGAAATTTTAACACGATCTCTATCCGGATATTAGCTTTCTTGCGGCGAAAGAAGGGCACCAACTGCCTTACGGGGTGGCCACGAGGGTCAGGGGTGTGCCCCCTACCTCGTGGCGCCCCCGGGCATCGTCTCGCGTGGATTTTTGTTCCCAAAAATCAAATATATTCCAAAAAAAAATCTGCGTCCGTTTTTATCCCGTTTGGACTCCGTTTGATATGGATGTTCCACGAAACAAAAAACATGTAACAAACAGGAATTGGCACTGGGCACTGGATCAATATGTTAGTCCCAAAAATAGTATAAAAAGTTGCCAAAATTATATGAAAATTGTAGAATATTGGCATGGAACAATCAAAAATTATAGATACGACAGAGACGTATCAGCATCCCCAAGCTTAATTCCTGCTCGTCCTCGAGTAGGTAAATGATAAAAAAGATAATTTTTGATGTGGAATGCTACCTAACATAATCCTGATCATGTATCTAATCATGGCATGAATATTAAGGCACGAGTGATTCAAAGCAATAGCCTATCATTTGACATAAAAACAATAATACTTCAAGCCTACTAATAAAGCAATCATGTGTTTTCAAAATAACATGGCCAAAGAAAGTTATCACTACAAAATCATATGGTCTGGCTATGCTCCATCTTCACCACACAAAATATTCAAATCATGCACAACCCCGATGACAAGCCAAGCAATTGTTTCATACTTTTGATGTTCTCAAACCTTTTCAACTTTCACGCAATACATGAGCGTGAGCCATGTATATAACACTATAGGTGGAATAGAATGGTGGTTATGGAGAAGACAAAAAGGAGAAGATAGCCTCACATCAACTAGGTGTATCAACGAGCTATGGAGATGCCCATCAGTAGATATCAATGTGAGTGAGTAGGGATTTCCATGCAACAGATGCACTAAGAGCTATAAGTGTATGAAAGCTCAGACTGAAAAACTAAGTGGGTGTGCATCCAGCTTGCTTGCTCATGAAGACCTCGGGCGTTTGAGGAAGCCCATCATCGATATACAAGCCAAGTTCTATAAGGAAAATTTCCACTAGTATATGAAAGTGATACCTCAAGAGTCTCTTTATATGAAGAACATGGTGCTACTCTGAATCACAAGTGTGGTAAAAGGATGGTAACATTGCCCCTTCTCTCTTTTTATCTCATTTTTTGTCTTTTTTGTTTTTTGGTGGGCTTATTTGGCCACTTTTATTTATTTTTAAAGTCCGGAGTCTCATCCCGACTTGTGGGGGAATCATAGTCTCCATCATCTCTTCCTCGCTGGGGAAATGCTCTAATAATGATGATCATCACACTTTTATTTACTTACAACTCAATATCTAGAACAAAGATATGGCTCTATATGAATGCATCCGGCAGTGTACCGGGATGTGCAATGATCTAGCGCAGCAATGACATCAAAAAACGGACAAGCCATGAAAACATCATGCTAGCTATCTTACGATCATGCAAGCAATATGACAATGAATGCTCAAGTCATGTATATGATGATGATGGAAGTTGCATGGCAATATATCTCGGAATGGCTATGGAAATGCCATGATAGGTAGGTATGGTGGTTGTTTGGAGGAAGGTATATGGTGGGTTTAAGGTACCGGCGAAAGTTGCACGATACTAGAGAGGCTAGGAATGGTGGAAGGGTGAGAGTGCGTATAATCCATGGACTCAACATTAGTCATAAAGAACTCACATACTTATTGAAAAAATCTATTAGTCATCGAAACAAAGTACTACGCGCATGCTCCTAGGGGGATAGATTGGTAGGGAAAGACCATCGCTCGTCCCCGACCGCCACTCATAAGGAAGACAATCAATAAATAAATCATGCTCCGACTTCATTACATAACGGTTCACCATATGTGCATTCTGCGGGAATCAGAAACCTCAACACAAGTATTTCTACAATCCACAACTACCCACTAGCATGACTCTAATATCACCATCTTTATATCGCAAAACTATTGCGAGGAATCAAACATATCATATTCAATGATCTACAAGTTTTATGTAGGATTTTATGACTAACCATGTGAATGACCAATTCCTGTCATCTCTCTAAATAGATATAAGTGAAGCAAGAGAGTTTAATCCTTTCTACAAAAGATATGCCCACGCTCTAACAATTATAAGTGAAGCCAAAGAGCATTCTACAAATGGCGGTTTTCTATGTAAAGAGAAATAGGGAATCCAAACTTCAATAGATATAAGTGAAGCACATGAAGCATTCTATAAAGCCATAATCAAAAGATATAAGTGAAGTGCATAGAGCATTCTATAAATCAACCAAGGACTATCTCATACCAGCATGGTGCATAAAAGAAAAACGAAAACTAAATTCAAAGACGCTCCAAGATACGCACATATCACATGAAGAAACGAATCTGAAAACATACCGATACTTGTTGAAGAAAGAGGGGATGCCTTCCGGGGCATCCCCAAGCTTAGACGTTTGAGTATCCTTCAATATTTACTTGTGGTGCCTAGGGCATCCCCAAGCTTGAGCTCTTGCCTCTCTTCCTTCTTCGCATATCGAGACCTTCTCGATCATCGAACACTTCATCCACACAAAACTACAACAGAAAACTCGGTAAGATCCGTTAGTATAATAAAGCAAATCACTACTCTAAGTACTGTTGCAGACCAATTCATATTTTGGTTTTGCATTGTAGCTACTGTATTATAACTTTTCCATGGCTTAATCCACTAATATAAATCGATAGTTTCATCGAAACAAGCAAACTATGCATCAAAAACAGAATCTGTCTAAAACAGGGCGGTCTATAATATCTGATCATTCACCATACTTATGATACTTGAAAAGTTCTGCAAAAATTAGGAAAAATAAAAAAATTGTATAGAAAGACAGTGCAAAAAGAAGAAGAACCATTTGACGTTCCAGTAAACAATGTAAAATCACGCACTACAGCCAAAGTTTATGCCCTGCACCGTACAAACCAACAAGCAAAGTAAACATCCTAAAGGAAAATCTTGGCACATTATTTTTATAATGCAATGTAATTGTACAAGGGGATAATTATTTTTGTTGAAAAGTTTCTGTAATCAAGATTCACAAAGTCTCCGTGAGCATGAACAAAGTTCAAGGCTAGCTCCCACTTCAACAATGCCCGCGTTTCTCACTTTCGCTTTTCTTTTTGAAAAGTTTCGGGTTCCCCTATTTATTTTTGTTGTTTTTAAACTATATTAAAGCACTCAACAGAAATAAATGACTCTCTAAAACTTCCGGGTTGTCTCCCTGGCAGCGCTTTCTTTAAAGCCATTAAGCTAGGCATATAGTGCTCAAGTAGTGAATCCACCAGGATCCCAAGGTATATCAAAGCCAATTTTAATTAGCAATGATTTGTAATTTAGTAGTGAGCAAAAAGCAATGCATATCATGTAATGACGAAGTCTAACTCTCTTTCTATGCATCGGCATGTCATAAAAGAACAATTCATGCACACATAGTAAAGGCCAATGCATAGTATAAACAGTTTCTTGCAATTTTATCGTATTGGAAACATAGAGAGGTGGAGATATAGTTCCTCTCTCATAATAATTGCAAGTAGAGGCAGCAAGCACATGCATATTATATTCATCAAAATCATCATGTGTAATAGTAAAACGCAACCCATCAATATAATCCTTAATAAGTGCAAACTTCTCGATATAGTGTAGTTGGGAGAATTCAAAAAGATAATAGGACTATCATGTGTGGGTGCAATAGCAAAAATTTCATGTTTAACATAAGGAACTATAGCAAGTTCATCTCCATGAGCATAATTTATATTGGCATCTTGGCCATAAGCATAGCAAGCATCATCAAAAAGGGATATTTCAAGAGAATCAATGGGATCATAATCATCATAGCAATCATCCTTCGGTAAGCACGAAGGGAAATTAAACAATGTATGAGTTGAAGATTTACTCTCATTAGAAGGTGGGCACAGGTAGCTAATCCGCTCTTCCTCCTTTTGTTCTTCGCTCTCCTCATCATCTTTTTCATCCAATGAGCTCACAGTTTTATCAATTTCTTCTTCCATAGATTCCTGCAAAATATTAGTCTCTTCTAGGACAGCGGAGACTTTCTCAATAAACGCATCAATATCGGAATTGTATTCATAATTCTTATAACAATATTTAAGGATAGCTAAATTTTCAGGTCTGTAAACAACATCATAAAGATTTTCATATTCTTTGAACATAGATTCAATTTCATAAGCACCCATAAAAGCAACAAATTATTCTATTTGTTCCACATCATAGTAATCATATATACCATTAGCATAAGAAGCCAAGGTTTTATCATCATTAACTTTGCATGCAAAGGGAAGGTGTGGAGCCTTCATCCTAGAGCAACAAGTATAATCATATCTCAAGCAAAGTTGCCGAGCATACCAATGCAATATATGAATTTGATCCCATAATAGTTTCCCCTTTTGAGTCAAGCGATAATCCCTAAAGTATTCATGTTGATCCAACGTGTCTCCCATAACATAATTGAATGGGTTTTTCTCATGATTATCAAAGTAGTACATAATATCTGTCACATAACGAGTATCAAGGGTTTTAGGAGGTTCCTCATCTCCATGAGCAGCAAGTACACCTATTTTTTTGGTATTTTGTTTTCCATATCCATAACTAAAGATAAAGAACAACTAAGAATAGCAAATAAAAATTACTTAGTGATAAAGCAAACAAGCACACACACGAGAATATTCACCCCATGCTATTGCTCCCCGGCAACGGCGCCAGAAAAAGGTCTTGATAACCCACAAGTGTAGGGGATCGCAACAGTTTTTGATAAGTAAGAGTGTCGAACCCAACTAGGAGCTAAAGGTAGAACAAATATTCCCTCAAGTTCTATCGACCACTGATACAACTCTACGCACGCTTGACATTCGCTTTACCTAGAACAAGTATGAAACTAGAAGTACTTTGTAGGTGTTATTAGATAGGTTTGCAAGATAACAAAGAGCATGTAAATAAAAAGTAGGGGTTGTTTAGATGAAGACACAACTAAGTTAGTTTTAGTAAAGAGATTTTTGTTATGAGAAAGTTATTTGTCCCAAGGCAATCGATAACTAGACCGGTAATCATTATTGCAATTTTATATGAGGGAGAGGCATAAGCTAACATACCTTCTCTACTTGGATCATATGCACTTATGATTGGAACTCTAGCAAGCATCTGCAACTACTAAAGATCATTAAGGTAAAACCCAACCATAGCATTAAAGTATCAAGTCCTCTTTATCCCATACACAAACAACCTACTTACTCGGGTCTGTGCTTCTGTCACTCACGTCACCCACCATAAGGAAATCATGAACATATTGCAAACCCTACATCGGAGATCCCTCATGCTTGCGTGACACGGAGAGCACCATAGGAACATCAATAATAAAACATGCAACTCAAACCAATCACGATCATCAATTAACCCATAGGACAAAACAGATCTACTCAAATATCATAGGATAGCCATACATCATTGGGAAATAATATATAGCATTGAGCACCATGTTTAAGTAGATATTACAGCGGGTAAGAGAGAGGTTACACTGCTGCATAGAGGGGGGAAGAGTTGGTGATGATGGCGGTGAAGTTGTTGGTGAAGATTGCGGTGATGATGATGGCCCCCGGTGGCACTCCGGTGCCACTGGAAGCGAGGGGGAGAGAGCCCCCCTTCTTCTTCTTCTTCCTTGACCTCCTCCCTAGATGGGAGAAGGGTTTCCCCTCTGGTTCTTGGTCTCCATGTCATGGGAGGGGCGAGAGCCCCTTCAAGATTGGATCTGTCTCTCCGTCTCTCTCTGTTTCTATGTTCTCAGATTCTACCCTTTCACCGTTTCTTATATTCCCGGAGATCCGTAACTCCGATTGGGATGAAATTTTAACACGATCTCTATCCGGATATTATCTTTCTTGCGGCGGAAGAAGGGAACAAACCGCCTTACAGGGTGGCCACGAGGGTCAGGGGCGTGCCCCCTGCCTCGTGGCCCCCTCAGGCATTGTCTCGCGTGGATTTTTCTTCCCAAAAATGAGATATATTCCAAAAAAATCTCCGTATGTTTTTATCCCGTTTGGACTCTGTTTGATATGGATGTTCTGTGAAACAAAAACATGTAACAAACAGGAACTAGCACTGGGCACTGGATCAATATGTTAGTCCCCAAAATAGTATAAAAAGTTGCCAAAAGTATATGAAAGTTGTAGAATATTGGCATGGAACAATAAAAAATTATAGATACGACGGAGACGTATCAATTATCGGCAGGTTCATCTGGAAGTGGATCCTCTAGAACATGTTCCTTTTTATTGTGCTTGAGAACAACTAGATGACCTGGTTGCGCCAATGGCGCAAGAAGCCATTTAGAAGGAATGTTAGTAGTGAATAAGTAAGAGACGTAAATGGAAAGATGATACAATGTGGATTGTATTACATATAGTAGAATGGCTTAAACCGGTTAGAGCAAAAAGCTAATTAAAACCAAGAATTATGGTATCGATAACCATTTTATATGCACACAGATCATTTCATTATTGGCCAAAGAGAAAACAAATATGGTCATGCCATATTGTTCGAAGCCACTCTCAATAAAATAGCATCCAATATAACATGAACTGTTTTGAATAATTTGGAATCATAGATATCTAAACAAGCATCATCCACCTTCAGGATCTGATGCATAAGAAATGGTCTCTCAGGAACCATATCCATTCAAGTAGGCTGTAAAGGGGAAGAAAGATAAAGATAAATGATTAACAATGTTGATAGCATGAAGCAAGACATGGAAACTGAAGCAAATGTGTCATAGATTGCAGAAAAGTATTTCAACCATGAAGATGGGTACGAAAGCTAATATCACGCTTATTATTACACAGCTGATTAAGTATAAATAAGTTAAGATATTCATTGCTGTACAATATTAGCATGTAGGCCTAGGATATGGTTCCATTCTTAGTCCATTTGGAGAAGCCCATATAGTTATTATCTGTGGCATATCTTGGTTTTCAGACCATCTGCATATGCCCATATAGTTAAAAGGCCAAATGGCACAAAATACAAATTCAGATGAGGAGATATTAGCAAATAAATGCTTAGCATTACAGATAGTACATAAGAATCAAATTTTTGCTACTGAAGTGCATGTCCTTTTCTCTGAAATTAACGGTCGGGTGGAACATATATATTCACCAAGTATATCCCCTCTTCTTAGGCCAATACGGCACAATGAGGTATCATCTGTTTCCTAATTAAACTGTAACCTGAAATCTGTGTGCATACGTGCATGGGCATCCATTTATTCCTAATAGGAAAATATGCCAAAACATCAGTCACTTTCTCTTTTGAGCTGGAAAGATCGTTCACTTGGATGCATGCAGACACCTCTAATGTAAACAGAGGAACTAAACAATCAGTCACTATGATTTTATTAACTATGTACATATACATTCCAGTCAAGCGTCTTTTTAGAAAGTGACATGCTTAGCTGTGATTTTCTTAAATATGCGCCACCAAATATTGAAAGGTAGAATAATATCATCATCCTTTTAGTTCCCATCCATATGGAGGAGCATAAAGATAGCAAAAATGTTAGTACTCTATGCACACCTACTGTAACTCATCCTTTTAGGTGTTTAGTAGGACCTACTTCATATGTGTCTCTCACTGTAGGTGGGCAATACATTCCCTTGACCAGGTTAGGAATGTCCAAAATATTGTTTCCAAAAATAAACATGAGTTACAGTTTAGTAGGACCGAGAAGGATTCAAGATTATATAAGGAGCTAGGATACACATTCTTATTAAAGTTATTGGTTCAGATCTATGTAGCTTTCAGGGGCCTACCAATCAATCCATATGTCCATCCCTACAATAATTTCAGGAGGGTACCACTCAATCCATTTGAGCATCTCCTTTTTGCATTAATAGAAGAGGAGCTAGCATACCTGCAGATGGGCTGGTGACGGTGAGGTCGCCAACAAGTAGACCTAGCTGCAGAGGACACCGTCTCCCCCATTCTGCTGGTGGGAAACCACCACGACACGAGCATTCTTGCCGGAGAGGCACCCTCAATCTCCGCTGATGGCTACTTTCCCTGATAGCTGAGGGATCTGCCGGTGAGGTCCTGACAACTGTTCAAAAGGAGCAAAAAAGCAAGTGTTGATCTATTATTTCCCTCATAGAGCATTGTAAGCACGAGCAGATGTTCGCCAAGTGTGTGTTTTAAAATACACTGTAATTGCAAGCAAGTAACAACGGTGATGTATACTTGTACATACTTCTTCTGTGATCTGAACAACAAAGCGAGCAACACATCCTTAAAAAATCTCCACACCTCTTAAATCAGTAGGGGGAAAGGGTGTAAGCACCTAGGCGCTAGGGCAGAACAAAACGCATTGCTTAAGCCTGCGCTTAGGCAAGATATGCGCTAGTCAGTGGGAAAATACAAAGTTAACAATTAGAGGTTTTTCCCTGGTCCTAAATAAAAGGACTCGAAAGCCATGTAAATTGTGTAAAGCAGAGCAAAGAAGTAGAAAAGCAGAACATAACTTCAGAAAAAGAAACTGAAGTAATGGACTAAGGTATATGTTTTAACCAAACACTATCATACTTTGGAATATTGTTCCTTATTTCAAGTGTACAGAAGAACCAACAGCAGCATGAATCACTTGCCCATAGCATAAAGTTTCTGCATCATAGCATCAAGAAGCTGTATCATAGCATCAAGAAGCACTTTCTGTTTAGTAAACTGCAATTTGGAAGGTTAAGTTGCTGCATCATAGTATCAAGAAGCACTTTTTGTTGGGATCTTAACTTTGTCCATCACGACAGACTGATTACACAAGAAAGACACTGTAAGCAAGTGTTGGAAGCTTCATAGTGTATGATTTGAGACGTTTATCCATCTATTATTTTCCCGTGACAAAAAGAGTGTTGTTAAACAATGGTAATAGTAGAATTTTGGAAGTCTGGCAATTACAATACAGTAAATGCCTATCCTGAAGTTAAAACTAAATAAAACCAGGGTTTATAAGTGAATTTCACAGATAATTGTTCATGTTGCTTGAATCATAATTGAATCGATAATATGATTTTCCATGTCACATTATTATGCTAACTGGGATTGTAGTAGAAAAGGCAGGATAACAGTACTATACTCCACTCTTTTTCCTATTGGGAAGAACCACCTCTCCTATCCCATTCTCTGAATTTTCATATAGATAACCTTCTATTTTCTCTTTGTTCTTTCCATTTTATTTCAGTAGCTCCTTCAATTCATATGATTGGTTTTGTTTCATCGATGGACCCTAAGCGGTTACTGTATGAACTTGCTAAAATGTTGAGAATGACGCAATTACTACATATAATTCAATAGTAGTGCTTCTGCATTAACGTACGTACCTATGGTATGGATGACTGTTTACAAACCTGAGTCATAATCAACAGTGCTGTTAAACAATGGTGATAGTAACTTAATGTGCAGTTCACATGTACAAATTTGAACTCCTATGTTTTAGCTAGGATATGTGTGCTAGTTAGGAAATCTTAAAGGAGAGCTGGTAAATATCAAGAGGCATATGCATACAACCATAGATGATAATTGTTCTGACAATAAGAGGGCTTTCAGGTTGTTGTAGTTGAACAGGATTCATGCATATACTATCTTGCAGGCAGTAAGAAAATAGGAGATCAACATGTATTTCCATGCATCAACAGATTATTCACATGTCGATTAAGAAGCACACGCAACAAGGATCGATAGGTTGACTAAAGAAGATTAGTTTGCGAAAACATACTGTGTCGTCGCTCAAGGTTTACCTGAAGGTGAGTGAGGTGGCTTGATCTGGTGAGAATCCACAAGAGGAGCTGAAGTGCTGCCGTGATGCATAGATGGGAGAGAGCGGATCTTCCGGGCGAGGGAGCATATACCTAAGACAGAGCCAGATCGTCGAGTGTTTTCCTTTTCTGAAGATAAAAAACAACTGTAAGATTTTTTATGTAAACTTCCATGTGCCTTTGGAATAGCGAAGCAACACTACTGAACATAATAATCATGTTTCTCGGAAGATATTTTTAGGAAAGTAATGAAATTTACTCTTTTAACCAGTTTCTCACCTAGTGTAGAAGAGGCTGCGGATAGGAAGCAAAACCAAAATTAATGTCACTTTGATAGTTGTACCTCACATCCTGCATCACTATCAATACCAACTATTAGATTTACCATAGACTGTCCACTAAGAGAGGCCAAATATGATCATGAATGAATGACAAAACTGTATCTACCCTCTATAAACATCATTCATCTTAAGAACCTTAACTTCATAGCATCCACACTGCCAGAGAACACAGAAATATATATAAACTGTAAAACATTCACACTACAACTAAAACCATAATAGGTTGAGCATATGGAGGCATCAAAAAAGGAAATAGGGAAGAACTCACCCGATCAGAGCCAACAGAACAATGAGAACATCCAGCTTACATGCAACACCATTGGTGGTAGAACTACTGCCGTCCCTAAACTAAAGAAAATATCAAAGAAATTAAACCATCATGTCCACAAGCAACGAGTGGATTTGTAAGAAAACCAACAACATGAAGATGTCCCTTGATGTAGTAGTAATTAATAGGATATCGATATGAAGAAAACGATAATTAGATCATGCATTGATAATCCAACATAGATACGTACAAAAGAATAAGCAACCTTCGAAATATTTGGTCGAAAGTAATCCAGACATTAATTACTAATTATTACATGTAGGCCAACTGAAAAAACACAACCATCTACAAATAGAAAACATGGATTGGCATACAACAATCAGAAGCGAGCCTTGCTCATTCTCGCTTGATACAAAAACCCAGAAAACAAACTACAACAAACAACTGAAATCTAATACTCTACAGATGCTGGAATCATGGTTTTTACTACAAAAAAATGAAGGCATTAACAAGCTAAGTATCTTGGTTTTAGCTACCAAACCAGAAGGATTGCTACAGTACCTTTCAGTTCAGTAACACAGTTCGGCGAGGTTGCAAAGTGGTCTTTGTCGCCTCTGCTGCCATCATTGTAGGAACCCAGACCCATCCAAACCCTAGATGACTGAAAAAAATGAATTAGGAGGACATGAATTAGAGGGAGGAGCTCACACAAGGAATTGTAATCAAAATGGTCTTTGTCGCCTCTGCTGCCATCATTGTAGGAACCCAGACCCATCCAAACCCTAGATGACTGAAAAAATGAATTAGGAGGACATGAATTAGAGGGAGGAGCTCACACAAGGAATTGCAATCAAAAGGGAGGTAGAGGTCAACCCAGTTGTGCTCTGGTGGGAGAGGTGGGTCGTGGGGAGAGGCCGATATTCTGTATCTACGCCATGCTACTCCCTGCTCCTCGCCCTGCAACCCATCAGATTCCACTTGACCGAAACTCCCCTTCACCATCGCCTCCCCGTCCGTCGCGACATCCACCGGCTACATCTCTCCGGGTTCATCCATCCATGCATGGAACCGGAGGCAGGGAAGGAGGAGAGGAAGGCGAGGAAGAGGTGCTAAAGGCGGAGGGGGCGAGGAGGCCGTGAGGGACGGGGAAGAGGAGGAGGCGACGGGAAGGGAGGAGGGAGAGACGAGATATTTTCTCTCGCAGCGGACATGTACCCTTTTTCTCTCGCTGCCCGCTCGGGAGAGAGACGAGATATTTTCTCTCACTGCGCACGTGTACCCTTTTTCTCTCGCTACCCGCTCGCGCTTGCTGCCCGCTTGCTAACTGTTCATAGCCGACGTGGATGGCTTGGTCGTGACTAACAACCCCTTCATCCTTTATAAGGTAAATTCTCAGATTTCTATACCAGGTGGTAAAGTTTGTTCCATTCAGTTTATCCTTTTCCAGAATGCAAAGTTGGGTTGAGCAGGTGGTGCCATTGATCTACAATAGAAAATATGCAATCACTGAGCAATGTGTTTATGTAGAGTAATTCAAACCTTAAATATAAATACTCCCACTGAAGTTGGCATCCTTCTGCAAACTCCCAGTGATTAAGGATCCGACTAGCACATGCGACTAGTGAGCTTTAGCATCAGTGCTAGACAACATGCCTATCTGGTAAGCAACTCCTTGCTAATCGCATCTCTATATGACTCTTGTCGGTCGGGAAGGTATCTCATACCCCGGCCCCCATCCTTCTTTGCCACAAGGCCCAAAACCGTTTTGATAGCCTTGTCAAGTTAACCTGATGCAGTGCATGTCCATGTCCGACATGAACCCTTCAGTTCAAGGACACCTAGCAACACCCCAATTTTATGAGCCCACTACTAGACGTACTTGACGTGCGAAGGTGCAACATCGGGGATGGCAAATATCTTGATATTAACGAGGGATCTTTCTACCATTCTAACATGCATAGAAAACAAGAAGCATAACAATCACAAATAAAACATATATTGTGAAATAGTATGGCTCCTTCATGGATGTTCTTCCAGGTCGGCTCCGACTCCGATGACCATCTAGGAACTCCATCTTGTTTGTCACACCGGGACGCCAAGCCACCAACCTGATCTCTATTATCCAACTAATACAACTAGTAATGAATTTTACATAGAGTCACAAGTCGACACGCAGATCATTATACAATATAATGACGACACTTTGGCTCCTGCCGGCTGACAAACATGACACGCAGGCCATACATAACTTACACACATGCATCACATACACATGAGCCATACTATTCACATCAAACCTGCAAAACAAAGTTATGCATAGAATCACATTCTACCGGTTTGAGTGATCGTGTACGAAATACAAGGCGCTATGCACACGGCGGTCCGCCGATTTTTTCGACCTGACTAATCTTATCGATCATCGCGAGTACGATTTGGATTTATGTTTCACTGTTAACTCCGATGGCGGATACCGATCGGTAGGGGTAGGTTGTGTCACAACCACATTGACTCCGATCATCAGAAAACATAGTCACATCGATCCCCATGTGCAGTTGATCTCATCAACCGTGCACACAGCCGATCTCATCAACAACAACAGATATCATATGCCGCCTCCACATATCTAATATGCATCAATACGAAACCAAACCCTATAGCAGAGGCTCTAATACCACCGTTAGGTTCTATGATAGGGTGCATCGACTGCAAATTAAAATTTTCCTACGCGTAGAACAACCAAGAACATGCTACGGGAGATGGATCACAGATCGTTACCACTAGATGCACAGTGCCATGCAATGGAAGAAGAGTTGGGGTAGCGCGTCTCCTCCTTGTCCGATCTCCCTCGAACATCCGGTCGTCGGTTCCCTCGTACAGGTTCACCGGAACGGTGCAAGTGCATCGCCTCTAATGGTATCCGCGTGTATAGGAGGAACACCATGCGGCAGACTACTAGGTCCGATCACACAATCGGCGGTCGAGTGGAGGTGGCTATTCGCAACACATGCAAACCCTAGTGACAGCACTGAAGCGATCAATCTCATGAGTGTGCCGCACCCCCACTTTATATAGGCGTCCGTCGCGGGCTCGACACTTGGGCCTTGCACGGACCCTAAAGCCCACAAGTCTACTCGGCCACAATCCGAATACAGCTCGGATCACATCCGACTAGTGTCCTCGGATCCAACCTTGTAGATTCCTTCCCTTAAGACCGCGACCCCTTAGGTTCAAGCCGGCTTGGTCGCAGTTCGGATCGCCTCCGGACTACACGGTTGGTAGCAGCCCCTAGCAAGGCATGCCGAACACCAAGCTGATTATGAAGCTGGTTAGGCGAACCTGTACATCATACTTCTGTTCCCTTTGCCACATGATATATGTTGTTAGGCTCAAGGCGAGTCCGTCATCCTTGTGCTAGCCGGACCTCCTTCTCAATCCAGTGATGCTGACCACAAACCAGATTATCTCATAATCCTTGTCGCAGGGCCATGCTTATCTTGGTCAGATCACACGAGGGCCCCAGAGTATATCTCTCCTGATCGGAGGGGCAAATCCCATCTTGCTCGACCATGTCCCGCATCATTGGTCTGGACAAGCCCGAAACCTACCTTTGTAACTACCCAGTCACGGAGTAGCGTTTGGTTGGCCCAAAGCAAGTCTGTCACCATCCCGAGTACATGCGCCAGCTCAGGTCTTAGGACATAGAACGTATGTTGTACTAGAGACTTACAGATGACATATCGCTGCGTCTCATAGTTGGTCTGTCCGACTCGGACCTTATCTCAACTCGGATCCGACTACGTCGAATCCGACCAGATCCTTCCAAGAACATATTATCTAGTTAGCATCCAATGCTCCATGGCTAGTGAGACCAAGCCATCGACCGTGTCATATGCTAGTCTAGTCGGCTGCGCGTCCACACAACCCTTTTGACTAGGAACCTTTTAGGACAGTCATCATACAATGCATTGTACCATAAACAAGCCATGTACTTGCTGATACACATCATTGATAATGTCCAAGGACTATCTTTATTCATGAACACATAGGAAATATCATCATACATCATTGCCTCTAGGACATATCTCCAACAGAAAGTCCAGCACTGAACTTGGCTCAGTGCTGGCAACAACGGCGCCATGGCCATGGTGTGGTTCCCCTTCTTGAAGGTGTTGCCGTGGTGCTCCTTTGCACGACTATTCGGGAGAAATCCCTAGTTTCAGATGGTCGAAGCGGGCGATGGCAGCGGCTACGTCATTTTCCTTCTTTGAGACATCGCCTTGGAGAGTCAGCCTGCTACAGCTTGCACGGATCTCTTCGTCTTCAGGGACAGTGGACGTCGAGGCGGCGGCTCCGGATGGTTTCTGGTTGTGCGTCGAGATGGCGATCTCGAGAACAATGTGATTGGTAGCTCTATGAGGTGGGGCTCTATCTCGACATTGGTTGGGTGGCATCCTTGTCCTACTTGGGCAGTAGGGGTGTCGGCTCGGTCGATGCGCCCCAAAGGGGCCGGTCTGACTTTACATTGGGGCGGCGGCCCCGGATGTGGTGCGACGTTCGTGGTCTACGAGCGGTTGCCCTGAGCCGCATGGGCTACAGGCAGCTGGGTTGTACGGGGTTGCTGCTCGAGTGGAGTGGTGTGATGACCCACAAGTATAGGAGATCTATCGTAGTCCTTTCGATAAGTAAGAGTGTCAAACCCAACGAGGAGCAGAAGGAAATGATAAGCGGTTTCCAGCAAGGTATTCTCTACAAGTACTAAAATAAGTGGTAACAGATAGTTTTGTGATAAGATAATTTGTAACGAGCAACAAGTAACAAAAGTAAATAAAGTGCAGCATGGTGGCCCAATCCTTTTTGTAGCAAAGGACAAGCCTGGACAAACTCTTATATAGAGAAAAGCACTCCAGGACACATGGGAATATCGTCAAGCTAGTTTTCGTCACGCTCATATGATTCGCGTTCAGTACTTTGATAATTTGGTATGTGGGTGGACCGGTGCTTGGGTACTGCCCTTACTTGGACAAGCATCCCACTTATGATTAACCTCTATTGCAAGCATCCGCAACTACAACAAAAGTATTAAGGTAAACCTAACCATAGCATGAAACATATGGATCCAAATCAGCCCCTTACGAAGCAACGCATAAACTAGGCCCAAACAATGGTGAAGTGTCATGTAGTCGACGTTCACATAACACCACTAGAGGAGAGACATCATAGATCTCATCAAAATATCGAACGAATACCAAATTCACATGACTACTAATAGCAAGACTTCTCCCATGTCCTCAGGAACAAAAGTAACTACTCACAAAGCATAAACATGTTCATAATCAGAGGGGTATTAATGTGCATATAGGATCTGAACATATGATCTTCCACCAATTAAACCAACTAGCATCAACTACAAGGAGTAATTAACACTACTAGCAACCTACTAGCACCAATCCCGGACTTGGAGACAAGAATTGGATACAAGAGATGAACTAGGGTTTTGAGAGGAGATGGTGCTGATGAAGATGTTGATGGAGATTGCCCTCTCCCGATGAGAGGAGCGTTGGTGATGACGATGATGATGATTTCCCCCTCCGGGAGGGAAGTTTCCCCGGCAGAACAGCTCCTCCAGAGCCCTAGATTGGTTCCGCCAAGGTTCTGCCTCGTGGCAGCGGAGTTTCGTCCGAGAAGATGGCTTGTTATTTTAAGACTTCATATAGCAGAAGATGGCCACCAGAGGGCCACCAGGGGGCGCACGAGGCAGGGGCGCGCCCAGGGGGTAGGGCATGCCCCCCACCCTCGTGGGCAGGGTGTGACCCCCCTGGTGAAGTTCTTGCTCTTAGTATTTTTTATATATTTGGAAAACGTCTTCCATGGAGTTTCAGGACTTTTGGAGCTGTGTAGAATAGGTCTCTAATATTTGCTCCTTTTCTAGCCCAGAATCCCAGTTGCCGGCATTCTCCCTCTTTATGTAAACCTTGTAAAATAAGAGAGAATAGGCATAAGTATTGTGACATAATGTGTAATAACATCCCATAATGCAATAAATATCGATATAAAAGCATGATGCAAAATGAACGTATCAACTCCCCCAAGCTTAGACCTCGCTTGTCCTCAAGCGAAAAGCCGAAATCGAAAAATATGTCCACATGTTTAGAGATAGAGGTGTCGATAAAAATAAAATACGGACATGAGGGCATCATGATCATTCCTAGAATAACAATTTATATAATTCTTGTCATATGATTTCTTATGCTAGAGTAATAATTCAATCACAATTTCAAGTATGAATCGTAAGCTTCATTGAAAACTAACAAACTATAATCTCAGTCATTGGAGCAATTGCAATTTATCATAACATATGAAAGAGTCAAAATATAAGAGCTTTTCAGCAAGTCCACATACTCAACTATCATATAGCCTTTCACAATTGCTGACACTCACGCAATACTTATGGCTATGGAGTTTTAATCGGACACACAGAAAGATAGGGGCTTATAGTTTTGCCTCCCAACATTTTACCTCAAGGGTAATGTCAACAATAATAGTTCATGAAAACTCACATCCAATTAGCCATATATACCAGGATATTTCCAACATACTGTGCTTGCCAAAGGATAAAATGTAAAAAGGAAGGGTGAAGATCACCATGACTCTTATGCAAGGTAGGAGATAAAAGTAAAAAGATAAGCCCTTCGCAGAGGGAAGCAGAGGTTGTCATGCACTTTTATAGTTGGATGCACAAAATCTTAATGCGAAAGAACGTCACTTTATATTGCCACTTGTGATATGGACCTTTTTTATGCAGTATGTCGCTTTTATTTCTTCCATATCACACGATCGTATAAAGCTTATTTCTACCACACTAATAAGTCATACATATTTAGAGAGCAATTTTTATTGCTTGCATCGATGACAACTTACTTAGAGGATCTTACTCAATCCATAGGTAGGTATAGTTGTAACGACCAAACCTCGAAGGATTTGAGTCTTTGTGCTTACCGTGCTAGTCCCTGGATCGAACTCGCTAGCACACACAGTATAGATGAATACCATAATAGCAAGTGCATCATTTATTACATCGTATGATCCAGAATATATAAAATAAAATAATCTGCATAGCACTTGGCTAGCTTTATTCAATCAAACAACGGAAAGTAGCAGAAAATAACGATGAGTCCCATAATAGCCCACTGGCGATGCTGAGTGTAGATTCGCGACCCTAACGGTACCTTACTCTTCGTCAGAATATCCTACAACATGAGACGTTGCAGCCATATAGGTCAATACTTGGAATGTATTGGCAAGTTACACAGGAGTAATAATGAAGCAAACTTACATGTATATGCATAGTACAACAAAGGAAGGCTTGAGGGTTTATTTTTGCAGAAAGCTGATTTTATCCTCATAACTACCTAATAGTCAAATTTTTATTTAGTTCTTTTATTACTACAATTGAATACACAAGGTTGAGTTGGCAAAATCAACTCCAACCTACCCTTTATTAAGTTGCCCACAAATATTATTAAGTGACACATCTGTCAAGATCATCCAACAACTGTAATGGCCTAGTCGCTCAAATTTACCCATAACCAGGGGCACGGCTAATCATGATTAGTTTTAATACTCTGCAGAGTTTAGTACGCTTTACCCACTGGACCCAACCCGAAGATTGAGATGAAGTCTTTCAGAAGCATATGAATGAATGATCTATTAACATCCAAATTGGGATGTTACAAACCTTTAGTTGCTACAGTACACGCAGGAACTGTGCAGGAGATTTTTGTTGTTTTTGTTTTCTTTCTAGATTTCATCTCTAACTTCAAATAGCTATATCTTTTAGTCTATAGCTCCAATTTAGGCAATTCTTTTTCCTATGCACTCACAAAAATCAGCACATTATCACAGTACCAACTTTGCGCATGTTTGCACCTTTCAAATTTGAATTTATTTGAGTTTGAATCAAATCTTCCGTAGGCCGTAACTTTCAAACCGTTTGTCGATTTTTGGTGTTTCTTTTTGCATTGTGACCGTAGTGCATTTTAGGTGTTGTTATGCTACTTTTGTTGAGTTTTAAAAATGGTTTTCTTGCTGTTAGTTTTGTTTCTGTTCTATTCGTGTTCCGGTGATTGATTTGTTGAATAGTGTGAAACGTGTAGATTGCCCGGAGTGCAACGCTAGCTATTGTCAGGAGTGTGACTTTTTGAACCAGAACCAAGGCAAGTTACATGTTGATCATCCTTTACCTATTGTTTTCTATGCATGTAGTTATATCACACCTTGAATATATGCATATATAGGATTATTATATTATTTTGCTATATTGTTGAGCTATCTTCCCGTCATTGCAGATCGTGGTAGTTGTAGGTTGCTATGCTTTGTAGACGGGGGTGGTTTGTGTATTCATTGAGCTTATGTGAGGATTATATATATAATAATTTGAGTAGTAACTCAGGATTTAATTCACCTCTGGGCGGAAGTGGTATTGCTAGGGTGGTTTCAAGAACATCATGGTTTATACCCTGTGAATGTAAGTGGACAGCCGCCCAGGCTCAAAATGATCAGACAGACTTAGTGACTAGTAGCTTCCATGTGCGACCACTAGCTAAATGGGCTCTGGCTTAGTTCATCATGTGCCAAATAATCCACAACTAATATTGATGGTGAACCAACATTTTGCAAAAGGTTTAAGTGGCCTAAGCTACTTAAAACGGTGACCTAAGCAATAAATTAAATGCCTTTTTAATTTATAAAATTGGTAATCTTTTTCTAAAGTCTCACAATATTTTTTGTGGCAGTGCAATATACTTCTTTGAAATTATTTTGGCCAATGGCATAATTTTTGCTCACTTTTTATTGGCTAAAAAAAGAGAAAGGCTGTTTAAAAAAAGGGGGGAAAGGAAACCCCCCTGCCCCTGGGCCTAAGGCCGCAGAGACAGGCCCAGCCTGGCCGGCCTAGCTCCCCGAAGCACGCCTCCCTCCTGTTCCTCCGACCGGGCGCCTCGGCGCCACCCGACCACCTCGCCGGCCTCGCCGGCCTCGCCGGGAGAGGATAAGGCCCCGACGCCTCGGGCTCCCCTCTCCCCTCCCACCTGCCCTGCCGCCCCCACTCGCGCCAGTCCCTATTCCCTCTCCCCGCTCGCTCCGTCGCCTCGCCTCCTTCTCAGAGCCACCGCCCGAGCATGGTCGCCGCCGTCCTCCATCGTTGTCACGGCCACCCATGGCCCCACGCTCTCTAACCCTGTCGGTGAGCTCCGTGGGGGTCGACTCCTTCGACTGGTGGCCTCAGCTGGAGCTCGGAGGCGCGACAGCACCGGATCCCCTTCGTCCCCATATCCGGTTGCTGTCGTTCTTCTTCATCTCCGGTGACGCCTGCTGCTGCTAGTAAGCCTCTCACCGGCCTTCGTGTGCCGTGCGGTGAGCTCCTCCCTCCCTCCTTTCCTCTCTCCGGCCTCTCCCTGTAGCCGTAGCTCGCCGCTTCTGCTCTAGCCGAACACAGCGGCGCCGTCGAGCTCCTTGTCATGGCCACGCTCGTCAATGAGCTCGTCCGAGTTCGCAGTCGTGCTCAGCACGCGCGTAGGGCCCCGTAGCGCTAGCTAGCTCGCTCTACCGTGCCGTGTAATGCCTCTTCCGCCCATGCCCGAACTCCGGCGCCGTCTCCGCCACTCGTCGGCGTCGTTCTGGTCATCCCCGAGACCAACCTGTAGCTCCATGCAACGCGCGACATCGCTAGCTCTCGAATGGGAGTAGCCACACCTGTTTTGGCCCCCGGTAGGCGAAATCCGGCCACCTCCCGAATGCCGCTGCAGCCTCT
Organism: Triticum aestivum; assembly: GCF_018294505.1. NCBI lineage: Eukaryota > Viridiplantae > Streptophyta > Magnoliopsida > Poales > Poaceae > Triticum > Triticum aestivum. Next base: position 487,082,314 of record NC_057803.1, read on the forward strand.
GCTCGCCGTTGGTGATGCTACGGTCGTCCCCGACGCCGGTCGTCATCACCATCATGTGCGCGGTGCCGGGCCGCGCCCTTAGGTCCAAGCCGCAGGTCCTGAGGCCCCCTGTAGCGCGGCCCCGGCCAACTCCAGCGAAGCGCCGCCGCGGATTTGGTCGCCGGAGCTCCTCCGGCGCCGCCGATGACCTGGCAACTGAAGGAAATATGCCCTAGAGGCAATAATAAAGTTATTATTTCTTTCCTTATATCATGATAAATGTTTATTATTCATGCTAGAATTGTATTAACCGGAAACATAATACATGTGTAAATACATAGACAAACAAAGTGTCAGTAGTATGCCTCTACTTGACTAGCTCGTTGATCAAAGATGGTTATGTTTCCTAACCATAGACATGAGTTGTCATTTGATTAACGGGATCACATCATTAGGAGAATGATGTCATTGACTTGACCCATTCCGTTAGCTTAGCACTTGATCGTTTAGTTTGTTGCTATTGCTTTCTTCATGACTTATACATGTTCCTATGACTATGAGATTATGCAACTCCCGTTTACCGGAGGAACACTTTGTGTGCCACCAAACATCACAATGTAACTGGGTGATTATAAAGGTGCTCTACAGGTGTCTCCGAAGGTACTTGTTGGGTTGGCGTATTTCGAGATTAGGATATGTCACTCCGATTGTCGGAGAGGTATCTCTGGGACCTCTCGGTAATGCACATCACTTAAGCCTTGCAAGCATTGCAACTAATGAGTTAGTTGCGGGATGATGTATTACAGAACGAGTAAAGAGACTTGCCGGTAACGAGATTGAACTAGGTATTGAGATACCGACGATCGAATCTCGGGCAAGTAACATACCGATGATAAAGGGAACACCGTATGTTGTTATGCGGTTTGACAGATAAAGATCTTCGTAGAATATGTGCGAGCCAATATGAACATCCAGGTTCCGCTATTGGTTATTGACCGGAGACGTGTCTCGGTCATGTCTACATAGTTCTCGAACCCGTAGGGTCCGCACGCTTAACGTTTCGATGACAGTTATATTATGAGTTCATATGTTTTGATGTACCAAAGGTTGTTCGCAGTCCCGGATGTGATCCCAGACATGACGAGGCACCTCGAAATGGTCGAGACATGAATATTGACATATTGGAAGCCTATGTTTGGATATCGGAAGTGTTCTGGGTGAAATCGGGATTTTACCGGAGTACCGGGAGGTTACCGGAACCCCCCGGGGGCTTAATGGGCCTACATGGGCCTTAGTAGAAATAGAGGGCAGCAAGGGGAGTGTGGGGTGCGCCCCAAGGCCCAAACCGAATTGGTTTAGGGCAAAGGGGGTCGGCCCCCTCTTTCCTTCTCCCCCTCTCCCTTTCCTTCCCCCTCTCCTACTCCTACTAGGAATAGGAGGAATCCTACTCCTAGTGGGCGTAGGACTCCCCCTTGGCGCGCCTCTCCCTAGCCGGCCGCCTCCTCCCCTTGCTCCTTTATATATAGGGGCAGGGGGGCACCCCATAGACACAACAATTGATCGTTTGATCTTTTAGCCGTGTGCGGTGTTCCCCTCCACCATAGTCCACCTCGATAATACTGTAGCGGTGCTTAGGCAAAGCCCTGCGTCGGTAGAACATCATCATCGTCACCACGCCATCATGCTGACGAAACTCTCCCTCAACACTCGGCTGGATCGGAGTTCGAGGGACATCATCGGGCTGAACGTGTGCTGAACTCGGAGGTGCCGTATGTTCGGTACTTGATCGGTCGGATCGTGAGGTCGTACGACTACATCAACCGTGTTGTGCTAACGCTTCCACTTTCGGTCTATGAGGGTACGTGGACAACACTCTCCCCTCTCGTTGCTATGCATCACCATGATCTTGCGTGTGCGTAGGATTTTTTTTGAAATTACTATGTTCCCCAACAGTGGCATCCGAGCCAGGTTTTATGCGTAGATGTCATATGCACGAGTAGAACACAAGTGATTTGTGGGTGATATAAGTCATACTGCTTACCAGCATGTCATACTTTGGTTCAGCGGTATTGCTGGATGAAGCGGCCCGGACCGACATTACGCGTACGCTTACGCAAGACTGGTTCTATCGATGTGCTTTGCACACAGGTGGCTGGCGGGTGTCAGTTTCTCCAACTTTAGTTGAATCGAGTGTGGCTATGCCCGGTCCTTGCGAAGGTAAAACAACACCAACTTGACAAACTATCGTTGTGGTTTTGATGTGTAGGTAAGAACGGTTCTTGCTAAGCCCGTAGCAGCCACGTAAAATTTGCAACAACAAAGTAGAGGATGTCTAACTTGTTTTTGCGGGGCATGTTGTGATGTGATATGGTCAAGACATGATGCTAAATTTTATTGTATGATATAATCATGTTTTGTAACCGAGTTATTGGCAACTGGCAGGAGCCATATGGTTGTCGCTTTATTGTATGCAATGCAATCGCCGTATAATGCTTTACTTTATCACTAAGCAGTAGCGATAGTCATAGAAGCATAATATTGGCGAGATGACAACGATGCTACGATGGAGATCAAGGTGTCGCGTCGGTGACGATGGTGATCATGACGGTGCTTCAGAGATGGAGATCACAAGCACAAGATGATGATGGCCATATCATATCACTTATATTGATTGCATGTGATGTTTATCTTTTATGCATCTTATCTTGCTTTGGTTGACGGTAGCATTATAAGATGATCCCTCACTAAATTATCAAAGTATAAGTGTTCTCCCTGAGTATGCACCATTGCGAAAGTTCTTCGTGCTGAGACACCACATGATGATCGGGTGTGATAGGCTCTACGTTCAAATACAACGGGTGCAAAACAGTTGCACACGCGGAATACTCAGGTTAAACTTGACGAGCCTAGCATATAACAGATATGGCCTCGGAACACGGAGACCGAAAGGTCGAGCGTGAATCATATAGTAGATATGATCAACATAGTGATGTTCACCATTGAAACTACTCCATCTCATGTGATGACCGAACATGGTTTAGTTGATATGGATCACGTGATCACTTAGAGGATTAGAGGGATGTCTATCTAAGTGGGAGTTCTTAAGTAATATGATTAATTGAACTTAAATTTATCATGAACTTAGTCCTGGTAGTATTAGCATATCTATGTTGTAGATCAATAGCTCGCGTTTAGCTCCCCTGTTTTATTTTTGATATGTTCCTAGAGAAAACTAAGTTGAAAGATGTTAGTAGCAATGATGAGGATTGGATCCATGATCTGAGGTTTATCCTCATTGCTGCATAGAAGAATTATGTCCTTGATGCACCGCTAGGTGACAAACCTATTGCAGGAGTAAATGCAGATGTTATGAACGTTTGGCTAGCTCAATATGATGACTACTTGATAGTTTAGTGCACCATGCTTAAACGGCTTAGAATCGGGACTTCAAAGACGTTTTGAATGTCATGGACCATATGAGATGTTCCATGAGTTGAAGTTAATATTTCAAGCAAATACCCAAGTTGAGATATATGAAGTCTCCAACAAGTTCTATAGCTAAAAGATGGAGGAGAATAGCTCAAGCAGTGAGCATGTGCTCAGATTGTCTGGGTACTACAATCGCTTGAATCAAGTGGGAGTTAATCTTCCAGATAAAATAGTAATTGAGATAATTCTCTAGTCACCATCACCAAGTTAGTAGAACTTCGTGATGAACTATAATATGCAAGGGATAACGGAAACGATTCCCAAGCTCTTCGTGGTGCTGAAATCAACGAAGGTAGAAATCAAGAAAAGCATCAAGTGTTGATGGTAAACAAAACCACTAGTTTCAAGTAAAGGGGCAAATGGAAGAAAGGGGAACTTCAAGAAGAACGGCAAGCAAGTTGCTGCTCAAGTGAAAAAACCCAAGTCTGGACCTAAGCCTGAAACTGAGTGCTTCTACTGCAAAGGGACTGGTCACTGGAAGCGGAACTACCCCAAGTAATTGGCGGATAAGAAGGATGGCAAAGTGAACATAGGTATATTTGATATACATGTTATTGATGTGTACTTTACTAGTGTTTATAGCAACCCCTCAGTATTTGATACTAGTTCAGTTGCTAAGAATAGTAACTCAAAACGGGAGTTGCAGAATGAACAGAGACTAGTTAAGGGTGAAGTGACGATGTGTATTGGAAACGGTTCCAAGATTGATATGATCATCATCGCACACTCCCTATACTTTCGGGATTAGTGTTAAACCTAAAATAAATGTTATTTAGTGTTTGCGTTGAGCATGAATATGATTGGATCATGTTTATTGCAATACAGTTATTCATGTAAGTTAGAGAATAATTGTTGTTCTGTTTACATGAATAAAACCTTCTATGGTTATACACCCAATGAAAATGGTTTGTTGGATCTCGATCGTGGTGATACACATTTTCATAATATTGAAGCCAAAAGATGCAAAGTTTATAATGATAATGCAACTTATTTGTGGCACTGCCGTTTAGGTCATATTGGTGTAAAGCGCATGAAGAAAATCCATGGTGATGGGCTTTTGGAATCACTTGATTATGAATCAGTTGATGCTTGTGAACCATGCCTCATGGGCAAGATGACTGTAAGGGCATATTTATCCCTAAGGTGTTTTGGTGATTGATGACAATGCGTTTGCGGACTAATCGTGTGCCTTGAGTATCCCAGACGTTTCATCGCTAGGCACAAGACGGTTTGGCGCCCCTCGAAAATTGTTGAAGACGGCGTCTTTTCTATGTTTCTTTTTGGTGGATTTGAGTCGTAGGAAAGCCGTACTATTAAGAGGGGGTCCGCGTCGAAAAGGTTTGGGTGGAATCATCACGTACATGTTTTCTTCCTTGTCCCCTCCTTTCCCCTGCACTTTGGAGCATCCTCCATTGATCCTCTTTTCCCTTGTCCTGACTGCTGTTGGTGGGCTTGCGGTAGTACTGCTCATTGTTGAGCGGTAGTACCGCAGGCACCCGCGGTAGTAATGCACTTCGGCGCGGTAGTACCGCTGGTGCCCACGGTAGTACCACTCCTCTCGAGCCGTAGTACCGTGGCCCCCAGGCCAAGTACCGCTCCTTCGCGGTAGTAGGGGCGGATGTAATTTTTTACATCCGCGCCACTGCACTAGTACCGCATTCCTTGCGCGGTAGTACCGTGTGCGGCCTGGATCAGCTGCCAAGCGGTAGTAACGCTCCTCTGCGGTAGTACTGTTTTTGCTTCTTCCGTTTACCAGCGGAAGTAGGCACGGATGTACCTTTATCCGCGCTCTTCCCAGGCTAGGGGTTTCCTGCCTTGCGGTAGTACGGCAAGGGGGAGCGGTAGTACCGCGCCTGCGGCAGTACCGCCCTCAGCTCTTGTGCTACAGGTCTGCCCTAGCTGCTGCTGGTGCTGCGGTAGTACCGTGGGCCTGCACGGTAGTACCGCATGGCCTTGCGGCAGTACCGCTTGTCAGCAAGTTGAAGTACCGCGTGGACCCGCGGTAGTACTGCTGGTCTGGGGCGGTAGTACCGCTGGTCGCGGGCTGGTAGGTGGATAACGGTTGGATCTTTGTCCTAAGCTATAAAAGGTGTGTCTTCTTCCTCGAGTTGACTACCTCTTCCAACCCTAAGCTCCATTGTTGCTCTAAGCTCCATTTTCGCCCGATCTCACTCCCTAGCCAATCAAACTTGTTGATTTGCTCGGGAGTGGTTGAGAAGGCCCCGATCTACACTTCCACCAAGAGAAATTTGATTCCCCCACTAATCCCTTGCGGATCTTGTTACTCTTGGGTGTTTGAGCACCCTAGACGGTTGAGGTCACCGCGGAGCCATAGTCCATTGTGGTGAAGCTTCGTGGTGTCGTTGGTAGCCTCCAATTGAGTTGTGGAGATTGCCCCAACCTTTTTTGTAAAGGTTCGGTCGCCGCCTCCAAGGGCACCAATAGTGGAATCACGACATCTCGCATTATGTGAGGGCGTGAGGAGATACGGTGGCCCTAGTGGGTTCTCGGGGAGCATTGTGCCTCCACACCGCTCCAACGGAGATGTACTTCCCCTCAAAGGGAAGGAACTTCGGTAACACATCCTCGTCTCCACCGGCTCCACTCTTGGTTATCTCGTGCCTTTACTTGAGCAAGCTTATTTGTGATATATCTCTTGCTTTCTTGTGTTCCTATCTTTGTTGCATCATATAGGTTGCTCACCTAGTTGCATATCTAGACAACCTACTTTGATGCAAAGTTTAAATTGTTAAAGAAAAGCTAAAAATTGTTAGTTGCCTATTCACCCCCCTCTAATCAATCATATCGATCCTTTCAATTGGTATCAGAGCCTCGTCTCTTTATTAAGGACTTTACCGTCCGAAGAGTATGATTGATACCGTAGACGGTGTGGAGGAACACTCCGGTGTGAATCCGATCTCGTCTACGGGCGATGGGGGAACCTCGGTCTCTCGTGAGGAGTTCAATGTGGCCTTGGAGACATTGAAAACCTCCATGACGACCGAGGTTGAAAGCATGTTTACTAAATTCCTTGAAGGGCTTAAACTATCCACCGCACCGTTGAAAGTGGGTGATCCCACCGACAAGGTGACGGATGCTATCTCCGACAAGGGGGAAGCTAGTAGTGAAAAGGCTCCTTCTTCTAGTGGTAAAAATGGCACCGGCATATTTGCTCATGTGGAACCACCACTTGTTTATGGTGGACCGGTTCCTTCCACTCATTTGAATCATGCCGGTCCTCCCCCTAAGATTGTGAAAAATGAGGACTTTGATTCTTGGGTTTACCGCTTTAAGCGCCATTTAAATCATGTGAACACTAATCTTTGGAGAATCATTGAAGAAGATTTCCATCCGCATGATCCAAGCAACTTCACTCCTCGAGAAGCCGTGGATAACCAATTCAATGAGAATGCTCTCTTCATCATTCAAGATGCAATTCCACCCGAAGATCTACCTCATCTTCGGCCCTTCGCCTTGGCCAAAGACGCATGGCTTTGTGTTGTCTCGCTCTACCGGGGAAGCGCAAGCATTCAACGCTCCAACTATGAAGTGGTGCAAGATGAAGCATATGAGTTTGCAATGAAAGAAGATGAAGAACCTCGTGAGCTTTATCGGAGAGTAACCAAACTCGCGGTCTCACTCCGAGATCACGGGAGCAAGGACACGGATGACAATTGGATCAAGCGCAAATTCCTCAAGGCAATGATGCCTTACCACAAGGCCATGTCCTCCGTCATTCGTCAAAGGCCAGACTTCCACACTTTGACCTCAAGCGAAGTGTTGGATGAGTTTGTGGCCATGAACATCTTGGACAAGACCGCCGACAATGCGGTGCTTCGTTCTCAAAGGGCAAAGAAGCCCAACCTTGCATTGAAGGCCAAGGTCTGCATTGAAGAAGAAGAAGAGGAATAAGAGGAGAGCAACCCCGAAGATACAAAGTATGCATATCATGAACACATGGCACTTGCTTCAAGGCAATTTTGGAGCAAGAAAAACTCAAGGCCAAACTTTAACAAAAACAACTCAAGTGGCACGAAGAGCAAGCAACGTGTAAGGACTTGCTACAATTGTGGCAATGTGAGTCATTTTGTTGGAGTGCCCGTATGAGAAGAGGGAAGACAATGGTGGCAAGCTCATCCGAAAGGACAAGGCCAAGTCGTTCCCCAACAAGAGAAACTTCACCAAGAAGAATCCTCCCAAGGCATTGATGGTACAAGAAGAGTAAAGTGAGGATGATGACGATGATGAAGATGGTAAGTCGGTTGCCATGACCTCAGTTGCCATTGCGACGACTCCACGGGTGTCTCTCTTCGACTCACCCAATGAGAGCATCACCGCCAAGTGCCTCATGGCTAAAGCCACCAACAAGGTAAACCCCAACATCAAAACTACCATCATTAATCATCCTTCTTCGACGGATAGCATTGATGAACATGAGGGAGCTAATGTGGACGTGAATGAGTTTGAGGCCTTTATGGGCAAACTTAAGGGTAAATCCAAGAAGCACTTTGTTGCTTCTTGTAACAACTTGGTGAAGCCAATGCCATGATCGAGGCTCATGAAGATACCATCTCTAAGATGGAAGGGCATAGTCGTGACTATGCCGATGATATCTTGGATCTTTCCAATGCTCTTGAGGAAGAGCGTGGTCTTCATTTGGCTCTTGAGGAGTCACACAACGTTGATCATGCTAAGTTAAAGAAAGATTTTGATCATGTTCTCATTGTTTCTCGTGTGCTAAACTCCGAGAAGGCCAAACTTGAGGTTGATCTTGCTAGACTCAAAGAGGAGTTTGATCTAATTGACAAGGCTCACAAAGTCTTGAAGGGTGCTCATGCTAGCCTCAAAGAGTCTCATGATCAACTTCAAGTAAAGCTAACCAAGGAAAAAGCCACTTTTCCTCGTATGATGTTAGTTGATAATGCAAATGCAACTAACCCGTGTTGTGAGCATGTGCATCTTGTTGAGGATAATGCTAAGCTAAAGGTGCAACTTGATAAAGGTCTCGCGTCTTCCATACAAGGCGAGAAGAACCTCAACGACCTCTTGACCAACCAAAAGGGAGTTGTGGCCAAGGAAGGGATTGGGTATGTGCCCGAGTCCAAGAACAAGAAGAAGAATGATAAGGCCAAACGACATCCTCCTCTCATGCAAATCTTTGTGAAGGAGGGAGAGAATGCTTCCAAGGAGAAGAAGAACAATGCGAAGGGTGGCAGTGTCAAAAAGGTCAATGCCACTCCTCCCATCAAAGCCGGCGACTTTAATCCTTCTTATGTGTTATGTCGTGCTAGTGATGGGCATGCCTATGCCAAATTTGTTGGTTCTCCTCATGAGTACATTGAATGGTCTATTTGGGTTCCAAAGACCCTTGTTACTAACATCAAAGGACCATTACAAAATGGGTACCTAAAACCAAGCATTGATCTCTTGTAGGTGTTTGCATCCGGTGGGGGATCATGGTTGCTCGATAGCAGAGCTACAAATCATATGACCGGAAGCAAGGACTTGGTGGTGGACGTGCACAAGATTCCTTCTATGCCCACCAATGTCGAGTGGAGTGACGCCTCATCTTCTAAGGTATTGGGACTTGGCAAGGTAGTCATCTCTCATGATCTCACGATCGAGAAGGTCATGCTTGTTGAGTCCCTTGCATACAATTTACTTTCCGTTCGTCAACTTGCAATCATGGGCTTTGCCGCTTTCTTTGATATTGATACCGTGGCCCTCTTGTGGAGCAAGACTCTTAAAGTAGCCTTTGTTGGGCATGTCGAGAACGGTCTATATGTGATTAACTTTTCGGAGCGACCCACTAAGACTGCGACATGCCTAATGGCTAAAGTTGATGTGGGATGGCTTTGGCATCGCCGTTTAGCCCATGTCAATATGAGATATTTGCAAAGTCTTCTCAAGTGGGACCATGTCCGTGGACTAACGAATGTTAGTTTTGCTAAAGATCGTGCTTGCAGTGCTTGTATCGAAGGAAAGCTACATGAGAAGGCTCACCCTCCCACGACTATCATTTACTCAAAGAGGCCTTTGGAGCTCCTTCACTTGGATCTCTTTGGGCCTCCATCCTTTGATAGTCTTGGGGGTAGGAAGTATTGCTTGGTGATTGTGGATGAATACTCAAGATAAACTTGGGTGTATTTCTTCAAGAGGAAGAGCGAGACCCAACAAACCGTCATTGACTTTGCAAATGAAGCACAACGTCAACACAATGCAAAGATCTTGACAATAAGAAGTGACAACGGCACCGAGTTCAAGAACTACACCTTGGATGAGTTTCTTAGTGATGAGGGGATCAAGCATCAATATTTGGCACCTTACACCCCTCAACAAAACGGTGTTGCGGGGAGGAAGAACCGGACGTTGATGGATGCGGCAAGGACCATGATGGCGGAGTTCAAGTCTCCATACAACTTTTGGGCCGAAGCCATCAACACCGTGTGTCATGCATCCAATCGACTCTACCTCCGCAAGGGCTTGAACAAGACTCCATATGAGATACTCACCGGTAACAAGCCCAACCTTAAGTACTTTCGGGTGTTCGGGTGTAAGTGTTTCATTCTCAAGAAAGGTGTTCAGTTGTCTAAATTTGAGGCTAGAGCTAATGAGGGCATATTTGTTGGTTATGCTACAAACTCTCATGCTTACCGTGTCCTCAATAAATCCACGGGACTTATTGAGGAGACGTGTAACGTGGAGTTTGATGAGAATAATGGCTCCCAAGTGGAGCAAAGTGGCACTTGTGATGTAGGTGATGAAATTCCTCCTCAAGCCATAAGAAGAATGGGTGTTGGTTTTATCCTACCCATTGAGGAACCCCTTGTGGCCGAAGGAGAAGGACAATGCTCCACTCAAGTGGAGCCATCACCAACCCAAGGCCCACACGCTTCCGAAGAACAACGTGAAGGCCCTCATCCTCAAGAACAAGAACAAGAGCAAGATCATGCTCAAGACGGTATTGACACACCAAGTGATGCCCAAGGTCAAGTTCTCTCATGCGAGCAAGTTCAAGAACAAGAACAAGCTCAAGACGATGCTCAAGATGATCAAGTGACCACTCCTCGTCTCACCCCCGAGGAGGAATTCGAGCGTCGTGCTGCCAAGGTTGCTTACAAGCTCTCCACCAAGGATCATCTCATGACAAATGTGCTTGGAAGCTTAAGAAAGGGGGTAAGCACTCGTAGACAATTAGCAAACTATTGTGAACATCACGCGTTTGTCTCTTGTGTTGAGCCCCAAAAGGTCTATGATGCGCTCGAAGATCCGGATTGGCTCAATGCCATGCACAAAGAACTCAACAACTTCGAGCGCAACAACATGTGGAGATTGGTGCCAAGGCCGACGGTGAACCACAATGTCATTGGAACAAAGTGGATATTTTTAAGACCAAGCAAGATGCTCATGGGATTATCATTCACAACAAGGCCCGCTTGGTAGCACAAGGCTACTCCCAAGTCGAGGGTATCGACTACGGTGAAACCTTTGCTCCCGTTGCTCGTCTTGAATCCATTCGCATGTTGATTGCATATGCTTCTCATCATAACTTTAAGTTACAACAAATGGATGTGAAGAGTGCTTTTCTTAATGGTCCTATTAATGAATTGGTTTATGTCAGGCAACCCCCCGGGTTCGAGGATCCCTACTTTCCCGATCATGTGTATCAACTCGATAAGGCACTCTATGGCCTTAAACAAGCCCCACGTGCGTGGTATGACCACCTTACCGAGTTGCTACAAGACCGTGGTTTTGAATTTGGCTAATCGACCCCACTCTTTTTACTAAGAAGGTCAAAGGGGAGTTGTTTGTGTGCCAATTATATGTTGATGATATTATCTTTGGTTCCCCTAACAAAGCTTTCAATGAGGAATTTGCCGCTCTCATGACCTCAAAGTTCGAGATGTATTCCATGGGAGAGTTGAAGTTCTTTGTAGGGTTCGAAGTGAAGCAAAGAAGAGAAGGAACCTTCATCAACCAAGCCAAATACACTCAAGACATGCTCAAGAGATTCAAGCTAAGTGATGTCAAGCCGGATTCCACTCCAATGTCCACCAAGTGCCAACTTGACATAGATCCCAATGGTAAAGCAGTGGATCAAAAGGTATATCGCTCCATGATTGGCTCCTTGCTTTACCTTTGTGCATCTAGACCGGATATCATGTTGAGTGTGGGAATTTGTGCATGGTTTCTATCCGCACCTAAGGAAAGTCACTATGTGGCAGTCAAACGAATATTTCGATATTTGGCTCATACCCCAAACTTTGGCTTATGGTACCCAAGAGGGGCAAACTTCTAGCTTGTATGGTATTCGGATTCCGATTGGGCGAGAGACAAAGTGGATAGGAAGTCCACTTCCGGAGGGTGCCAATTCCTTGGTTGCTCTTTGGTAAGTTGGTCTTCCAAAAAGCAAAGTTGTGTCTCTCTCTCGTCCACCGAAGCGGAGTATGTAGCGGCCGGTAGTTGTTGTGCACAACTCTTATGGATGAGGCAAACTTTCAAGGATTACGGTGTCATTTGTGACAAAGTGCCTCTTTGGTGTGACAATGAAAGTGCCATCAAGATTTCTCTCAACCCGGTGCAACACTTCAAGACGAAGCATATTGAGATTCGGTATCACTTCATCCGGGATCACATTAGGCGAGGGGAGATCGAGCTCAACTACGTCAACACTCATGATAACCTTGCAGATATTTTCACGAAGCCGTTGGATGAAGCAAGATTTCGCGAGTTAAGGCATGAGCTAAATATCATTGATTCGAGCAATGTTGCTTGAACCCTTTCACACCCCACCATACTCAACTTGTTGTCTTGTTTAGATGTAGGCATGGACATAGGGGGAGTGTTGTTCTCTCAAGAGAGAAGTGCATATTTCAACCCTCAACTTTTTCCCTAGTCTAATTTACAAACCCGAACTATAATACCATCTAAATTACAACCCCCAACTCTCAAAACCGGTCAGGATTCAACCCTCCCCTCTCTGTTGACCGGTTTTGACCTGGTTGAACGGTTTTGACCAGTCAACAGGTCCAGTCAGCATGCCACATCAGCAAAAAAAATGCAAAATTTCCAAGGAAAAAACCTGTAAAATTGAAGAAAAACCAGGAAAAGAGATAAGAAATCCAATGTCTGAAAAACACGGAAAATAAAAAAAACGAATTTCCAAAAAAAATCCAGAAACTCAAATTCCAGAAAAAAAAATCATTTTTTATTTGCCCTAGCTTTTTTCGGAATTTTGCCTTTTTATATTTTTCCCTAATATTATAGATTTTTATTTACTTTTTCTTGAAATTTTGAAAAAAAAATCTGACATGGCATGCTGATTGGACTCGTTGACTAGTCAAAACTGGTCCCCCAGGTCAAAACCGGTCAACAGGGTGGGGAGGGTTGAATCCTGGCCGGTTTTGAGACTTGGGGGTTGTAATTTAGACGGTATTAAAGTTCAGGGTTGTAAACTAGACTAGGGAAAGAGTTCAGGGTTGAAATATGCACTTCTCTCTTCTCTCAATGAACTCTCCCTCCCCCCATTATGCATAAATTGATCAAGTCTTTCACACTAGCCATGTTTGATGGTACTTGTGCTTCAAATATGAGTTTTGGTCATGGACCAAGGATATTCTTCGTGGTGCCATACCAATTGACTCAAACATAGGTGGCTCCGGCCACCGCCCTCTCGTTGGAGAGGTTGTGTCTCGTGGTTGTCTCTTGCTGTCGTTTTGCCCCTTCTTCTCCTCGTGTTTGAGCTTGTTGGGTGGTGTGGTGTTTGTTTGAAGTTTCCGTGCGAAGATCACTCTTTCTCTTGTGTTGGAAATGTGCTTCTTCTTGAGCTCACGGTACTACCGCGGCTTTCCACGGTACTACTGTGCATGGGGTGTACGGTACTACCGGCCCAGCGCGGTACTACCGCTTGGGGGAGTGGTACTACCGCTTTGGTGCGGCCGTTCCGCCCAAGCGGTACTACCGCGATGACACGTGGTACTACTGCTCTGTCGGAGGCGCGTGGGGATAAGAACAGGAACGGGGGGTTTCTAACTTCCCCATACCCATTTGTTAGTTTCCCCCACTTTGTCTCTCTCTCTCTCGCTCAAGAATGGGGCCGAAGTCCCACGCCGGATCTCCGTCTCCGGCTCCTCTCTTTGGATTCCGACCGGTGGGATCGTTCCCCACCACTTCCTCTTGCCATGGACCAAGGTTTTTCCCCAAATCCCTCTCTTTCTTGTTGGTTCTCTTGTCTCTAGGTTCTTGGGGAGATGCTTGTGTTCTTGAGATTTTAGGCCAAATCTTTGCAAGAGAAGGTTGTAGGAGAGTAGTGTTGCGTAGACGTTTTACTTGATATATTGTCCCGTGGTAGATGTGATCAACCGTAGTTCCGCCATGGTTTCGCGCGTCTTCTCAGATTCAAAAGTAGACTCGGATCTGACACGGTGCGGTACTACCGTGCCTCTGATGCGGTACTACCGCTCGTCCGGTGCGGTACTACCGCACATGCTGCGGCACTAAGGTCTTACTACCGCTCCAAGCCACGGTAGTACCGCGTGAGGACACGGTACTACCGTGACTCGGAGCAGTACTAAAATTTTAGTACCGCATGACTAGGCAGCACTACCGTTGTTGTCTCATCGTCCTTGTGGCATTTATCCCGTATGATTTCTACTTGTTTCCCTTGCTTTGTCGTGGTCTTTGCATTGATTCTTCTCGCTCTTTGTGTGTGCTTCCTCTTGTGTCTTAGGTGGTGGCTCTCGTCGTTCCAATCCCAGTCGTGACACTGGCTCCAAGCGACTGCGCAATCCTCAAGATGAAGCACCAGAGGGCTCCAGTGCCCCCAAGCGCAATGTCAAGACCACTGCCAACAAGCAAAAGGAACCTGCTAAGGGCATGGACGAGATTCCCCTCAATGAGTACGTCGAACGCCGGAAGATCAACCCTTGTGTGAATCCTCGTGCTATCTTCAGAGGCACCGAGTTGTTTTGGACCAAGCAGCAGGCTCTCATTTATCTAGATGTGATCAAGAACAAGCGGAATACCTTCGTGGACGTCAAGTGGATAGACATGAATCACATGAGGAAGGACAAGTTTCGTGACTATTTTGGAGAAGCTCTGGACTTGGTGGAGCAGTTCGCTATGGAGCATGTGATCTCCTTCCACCTTGACTATGACCCTGAGCTTATCTGTCAGTTCTTTGCCTCGGTTTACTTTCACCCCGGGGATGGGCGGAGGATGACCTGGATGACCAACGGCCGTCAGCTGTCTGCTACATGGAAGGAGTTCATGGGTTTGCTCCACGTTCCTAATGATAGGCTTCACACACCCGTTGGTGTTCGCCCCCACGCCAATTTTGAGTCTGCTAACAAGAACTTGCTCCAGCCGTACTATGTTGAGAAGGTGCTTCCCAGTGGCAAGTCGACTTGGGTGCTAAACTCTTTCCTGGATATCATGCATCGCATCTTCCCCAACACTATGTTCCCTTGCATTGGCGACAAGGACAAGGTTCATTCCTATCTGGTGGACATGATGCTCCTGTGCGCGGAGGCACGTTCGTCTTAGACTCAGCCACTTGATGTCTCACACATCATGTGGTGTGAGCTTCGGTTTGCGGTGTTCACCCGGAAGGTACCTATCTATGGACCATACCTGTTTCTATTGATCTCCACGACTTGGGAGAAGATGTACCCTGGTGAGGAGTTCCTTGCTCCAGACTGGATTTGGCATGAGTCCATCAGTCTCCGCGTCAAGCCCAACTGGGCCAACACTACTACTCGTGCTGAGGCGTCTGCTGTTAGGAGGGTTGTTGGTGAGGAGGCTGGTGCAGAGGAAGCTGCTGAGGACCGTGCTGCTAGGCCTTCCCCACCTTCCTCTGAGCCGTCGTGGGCCAAGAAGTTGAAGGACAAGACGAAGACTCTCTTCTGCATGCAGGCAAAGAGGCAGTACATGACTCATGTGGCATCTAAGGAGAGTCGCCGCCGCGGCAAGAAGGTCATGAGGCTCTTTGGAGAGGATGTCGTTGGCGATTCTGAGGATGCCATCACGCCAGAGGCTACAAGGATGGCGAAGCAAGGTTACAAGTGGACTAGCTCTGAGGAGGACATCGAGGAAACCATCCCCGCCACCGAGTCTAACGAGGAGCACGAGGAGGAGTGGGATGATTTCTCTGCCTGAGCCACCCCTTGTGTGTAGGTGTCCTCTTTGCCTTTTTGGCGTCTCGATGCCAAAGGGGGAGAGAGTGTAGGGATTTGTGTGTTTGCGTGTCGTGTGTCGTGTTCGGTGTGTTTGCTTTGTCGTTTGGACCTCGTTTGCCTTTGTTTGGTTTGTGCCTTTGAGACTTATCCTTCATATGGTGTAAGACATATGCACTCTATTCTATCTTAGTTAACTTATGTTGGTGCTATCTTGTCTAGTGTTAACCTTACTATTGCAAGATATGCCTTGTCTCTATAATATAGGGGGAGCTTTGATCCTAGTATGTGTGCCATGCAGTCCAAAGCACCCATCTAGTTGGCACACATCTAGGGGGAGCCCATCTATATTCTAGAGAGGAGGGGTTTGCATTTCCTTAATATTATTTCCCTTGTGCAAATCCCGTATTGTCATCAAGCCACCAAAAAAGGGGAGATTGTAAGGACATATTTATCCCTAAGGTGTTTTGGTGATTGATGACAATGTGTTTGCGGACTAATGGTGTGCCTTGAGTATCCCAGACGTTTCATCGCTAGGCACAAGACGGTTTGGTGCCCCTTGAAGACTGTTGAATACGACGTCTTTTCTACGTTTCTTTTTGGTGGATTTGAGTCGTAGGAAAGCCGTACTATTAAGAGGGGGTCCATGTCGGAAAGGTTTGGGTGGAATCATCACGTACACGTTTTCTTCCTTGTCCCCTCCTTTCCCCTGCACTTTGGAGCATCCTCCGTTGATCCGCTTTTCCGTTGTCCTGACTGCTGTTGGTGGGCTTGCGGTAGTACTGCTCATTGTTGAGCGGTAGTACCGCAGGCACCCGCGGTAGTACCGCTGGTGCCCACAGTAGTACCGCTCCTGTGGAGCCGCAGTACCATGGCCCCCAGGCCAAGTACTGCTCCTTCATGGTAGTTGGGGCGGATGTAATTTTTTACATCCGCGCCACTGCGGTAGTACTGCATTCCTTGCGCGGTAGTACCGTGCGCGGCCTGGATCAGCTGCCAGGTGGTACTACCGCTCCTCTGCAGTAGTACTATGTCGGGTTTTTGCTTCTTCCGTTTACCAGCGGAAGTAGGAACGGATGTACCTTTATCCGCGCTCTTCCCAGGTTAGGGGTTTTCCTGCCTTGCGGTAGTACTGCAAGGGGGAGCGGTAGTACCGCGCCCGCGGCAGTACCGCCCTCAGCTCTTGTGCTACAGGTCTGCCCTAGCTGCTGCTAGTGCTGCGGTAGTACCACGGGCCTGCACAGTAGTACTGTGTGGCCTTGCGGCAGTACCGCTTGTCAGCAAGCGGAAGTACCACGTGGACCTGCGGTAGTACCGCTGGTCTGGGGCGGTAGTACCGCTGGTCGCGGGCTGGTAGGTGGATAACGGTTGGATCTTTGTCCTAAGCTATAAAAGGTGTGTCTTCTTCCTCGAGTTGACTACCTCTTCCAACCCTAAGCTCCATTGTTGCTCTAAGCTCCATTTTCGCCCGATCTCACTCCCTAGCCAATCAAACTTGTTGATTTGCTCGGGAGTGGTTGAGAAGGCCCCAATCTAAACTTCCACCAAGAGAAATTTGATTCCCCCCCACTAATCCCTCGCGGATCTTTTTACTCTTGGGTGTTTGAGCACCCTAGACGGTTGAGGTCACCACTGAGCCATAGTCCATTGTGGTGAAGCTTCATGGTGTCGTTGGGAGCCTCCAATTGAGTTGTGGAGATTGCCCCAACCTTATTTGTAAAGGTTTGGTCGCGGCCTCCAAGGGCACCAATAGTGGAATCACGGCATCTCGCATTGTGTGAGGGCGTGAGGAGATACGGTGGCCCTAGTGGCTTCTTGGGGAGCATTGTGCCTCCACACCGCTCCAACGGAGATGTACTTCCCCTCAAAGGGAAGGAACTTCGGTAACACATCCTCATCTCCACCGGCTCCACTCTTGGTTATCTCGTGCCTTTACTTGAGCAAGCTTATTTGTGATATATCTCTTGCTTGCTTGTGTTCCTATCTTTGTTGCATCATATAGGTTGCTCACCTAGTTGCATATCTAGACAACCTACTTTGATGCAAAGTTTAAATTGTTAAAGAAAAGCTAAAAATTGTTAGTTGCCTATTCACCCCCCTCTAGTCAACCATATCGATCCTTTCAATGACTAAGACTTTGTTCTCCGGAACAATGGAGTGAGCAACAGATTTGTTGGAAATCATACATACTGATGTATGTGGTCCGATGAATGTTGAGGCTCGCGGCAGGTATCATTATTTTCTGATCTTCACAGATGATTTGAGCAGATATGAGTATATCTACTTGATGAAACACAAGTCTGAAACATTTGAAAAGTTTAAAGAATTTCAGAGTGAAGTGGAGAATCATCATAACAAGAATAAAAGTTTCTACGATATGATCGCAGAAGTAAAATATTTGAGTTACGAGTTTGGCCTTCAGTTAAAACAATGTGAAATAGTTTCACTACTCACGTCGGTTGGAACACCACGGTGTAATGGTGTGTCCGAACGTCGTAACCGTACTTTATTAGATATGGTGCGATCTATGATGTCTCTTACCGATTTACCACTATCATTTTGGGGTTATGCATTAGAGACAGCTACATTCACGTTAAATAGGGCATCGTCTAAATCTGTTGAGATGACACCGTATGAACTATGGTTTGGCAAGAAACCTAAGATGTCATTTCTTAAAGTTTGAGGTTGCAATGCTTATGTGAAAAAGTTTCAACCTGATAAGCTCAAACCCAAATCGAAGAAGTGCGTCTTCATAGGATACCCAAAAGAAAATGTTGGGTACACCTTCTATCATAGATCCGAAGGCAAGTTATTCATTGCCGAGAATGGATCCTTTCTAGAGAAGGAGTTTCTCTCGAAAGAAGTGAGTGGGAGGAAAGTAGAACTTGATGAGGTAACTGTACCTGCTCCCTTATTGGAAAGTAGTTCATCACAGAAATCTGTTCCTGTGACTACTACACCAATTAGTGAGGAAGCTAATGATGATGATCATGTAACTTCAGATCAAGTTACCACCGAACCTCGTAGGTAAACCAGAGTGAGATCTGCACCAGAGTGGTACGGTAATCCTGTTCTGGAGATCATGTTACTTGACCATGACGAACCTACGAACTATGAGGAAGCGATGATGAGTCCATATTTCATGAAATGGCTTGAGGCCATGAAATCTGAGATGAGATCCATGTATAAGAACAAAGTATGGACTTTGATTGACTTGCCCAAAGATCGGCAAGCCATTGAGATTAAATGGATCTTCAAGAGGAAGATGGACGCTGATAGTAGTGTTACTGTCTACAAAGCTAGAATTGTCGCAAAAGGTTTTCGACAAGTTCAAGGTGTTGACTACAATGAGAGTTTCTCACTCGTATCTATGCTTAAGTCTGTCCGAATCATGTTAGCAATTGCCACATTTTATGAAATCTGGCAAATGGATAAACAAAAACTACATTCCTTAATGGATTTATTAAAGAAGAGTTGTATATGGTGCAACAAGAAAGTTTTGTCAATCCTAAAGGTGCTAACAAAATAGGCAAGCTCCGGCGATCCATCTATGGACTGGTGCAAGCATCTCGGAGTTGGAATATACGCTTTGATAAGTTGATCAAAGCATACAGTTTTATACAGACTTGCGGTGAAGCATGTATTTACAAGAAAGTGAGTGGGAGCACTACAGCATTTCTGATAAGTATATGTGAATGACATATTGATCAGAGATAATGTAGAATTATTCTGCAAAGCATAAAGGAGTGTTTGAAAGGAGTTTTTCAAAGCAAGACCTCGGTGAAGCTGCTTACATATTGAGCATCAAGATCTATAGAGATAGATCAAGACGCTTGATAAGTTTTTCAATGAGTACATACCTTGACAAGATTTTGAAGTAGTTTAAAATGGAACAGTCAAAGAAAGAGTTCTTGCCTGTGTTACAAGGTGTGAAACTGAGTAAGACTCAAAGCCCGACCACGACAGAAGATAGAAAGAGAATGGGAGTCATTCCCTATGCCTTGGCCATAGGTTCTATAAAATATGCCATGCTGTGTACTAGATCTATTGTATACCCTACACTGTTTTTGGCAAGGGGTACAATAGTGATCTAGGAGTAGATCACTGGACAGCGGTCAAAATTATCCTTAGTGGAATAAGGATATGTTTTTCGATTATGGAGGTGACAAAAAGGTTCGTCGTAAAGGGTTACATCAATGCAAATTTTGACACTGATCCAGATGACTCTAAATCTCAATCTGGATACATATCGAAAGTGGAAGCAATTAGCTAGAGTAGCTCCGTGCAGAGCATTGTTGACATAGAAATTTGCAAAATACTTACGGATCTGAATGTGGCAGACCCGTTGACTAAACTTCTCTCACAAGCAAAACATGATCACACCTTAGTACTCTTTGGGTGTTAATCACATAGCGATGTGAACTAGATTATTGACTCTAGTAAACCCTTTGGGTGTTGGTCACATGTCGATGTGAACTATGGGTGTTAATCACATGGTGATGTGAACTATTGGTATTAAATCACATGGCGATGTGAACTAGATTATTGACTCTAGTGCAAGTGGGAGACTGAAGGAAATATGCCCTAGAGGCAATAATAAAGTTATTATTTATTTCCTTATATCATGATAAATGTTTATTATTCATGCTAGAATTGTATTAACCGGAAACATAATACATGTGTAAATACATAGACAAACAGAGTGTCACTAGTATGCCTCTACTTGACTAGCTCATTGATCAAAGATGGTTATGTTTCCTAACCATAGACATGAGTTGTCATTTTATTAACGGGATCACATCATGAGGAGAATGATGTGATTGACTTGACCCATTCCGTTAGCTTAGCACTTGATCGTTTAGTTTGTTGCTATTGCTTTCTTCATGACTTATACATGTTCCTATGACTATGAGATTATGCAACTCCCGTTTACCGGAGGAACACTTTGTGTGCCACCAAACATCACAACGTAACTGGGTGATTCTAAAGGTTCTCTACAGGTGTCTCTGAAGGTACTTGTTGGGTTGGCGTATTTTGACATAAGGATTTGTCACTCCGATTGTCGGAGAGGTATCTCCGGGCCCTCTCGATAATGCACATCACTTAAGCCTTGCAAGCATTGCAACTAATGAGTTAGTTGCGGGATGATGTATTACAGAACGAGTAAAGAGACTTGCCGGTAACGAGATTGAACTAGGCATTGAGATACCGATGATCGAATCTCGGGCAAGTAACATACCGATGACAAAGGGAACACTGTATGTTGTTATGCAGTTTGACCGATAAAGATCTTCGTAGAATATGTGGGAGCCAATATGAACATACAGGTTCCACTATTGGTTATTGACCGGAGACGTGTCTCGGTCATGTCTACATAGTTCTCGAACCCGCAGGGTCCGCACGCTTAACATTTCGATGACAGTTATATTATGAGTTTATATGTTTTGATGTACCGAAGGTAGTTTGGAGTCCCGGATGTGATCCCGGACATGACGAGGAGTCTCGAAATGGTCGAGACATGAAGATTGATATATTGGAAGCCTATGTTTGGATATCGGAAGTGTTTCGGGTGAAATCGGGATTTTACTGGAGTACCGGGAGGTTACAGGAACCCCCCGGGGGCTTAATGGGCCTACATGGGCCTTAGTGGAAATAGAGGGCAGCAAGGGGAGTGTGGGGCGCGCCCCCCAAGGGCCAAACCGAATTGGTTTAGGGCAAAGTGGGTCGGCTCCCTCTTTCCTTCTCCCCCTCTCCCTTTCCTTCCCCCTCTCCTACTCCTACTAGGAATAGGAGGAATCCTACTCCTAGTGGGAGTAGGACTCCCCCTTGGCGCGCCTCTCCCTGGCCGGCCGCCTCCTCCCCTTGCTCCTTTATATACAGGGGCAGGGGGCACCCCATAGACACAACAATTGATCATTTGATCTTTTAACCGTGTGCGGTGCCCCCCTCCACCATAGTCCACCTCGATAATACTGTAGCGGTGCTTAGGCGAAGCCCTGCGTCGGTAGATCATCATCATCGTCACCACGCCGTCGTGCAGATGAAACTCTCCCTCAACACTCAGCTGGATCGGAGTTCGAGGGATGTCATCGGGCTGAACGTGTGCTGAACTCGGAGGTGCCGTACGTTCAGTACTTGATCGGTCGGATCGTGAGGACGTACGACTACATCAACCGCGTTGTGCTAACGCTTCTGCTTTCGGTCTATGAGGGTACGTGGACAACACTCTCCCCTCTCGTTGTTATGCATCACCATGATCTTGCATGTGCGTAGGAATTTTTTTGAAATTACTACGTTCCCCGACAGCAACTGTGGGGCCCACCCCGATGAGGCTGACCGTGGGCCCCAGCGCCTCAGTTGACCGCGTTGACTACGGTCAATGCGGGCACTGTTCACCCCCCTGCCACTGACTTGTGGGCCCTCGCGCTTAATTAAGATAATTAAGTTTTTAAACTAATCTGCTAAATAGAATGCTCACTCACACATGGGGCCCACACCCCTAATTAATCATGTGTGAATAATTAATCCACTGTTAACCCACAGAGGCTGACATGTGGGTCCCTGGACCCACATGTCAGGTTTGACCTGGTCAGCCATCTGTTGACATGCTAATGTCACTGTGACATCATGCTGACGTCATATATCATTTTCTGTAAATATATAAATCCAGAAAATAGGGAAATCTTTTGGAATTCATAGAAATTAAACCGTAACTCGGATGAAAATGTTTTCTACATGAAAGTTGCTCAAAAAATCCAACCAATCTGAATACGCAGTCCGTTCATCTGTCACATGCCCCTAGCATGTTGAACATGGAACTTTCCCCCTCTTTTCCTCTGTCCGGAATCCGTCTCCCACCGGGAAATCATCCTCGAATGTTTATTCCCTCCGTCTGCAACGTGTAGTACTGATTTAGGTCGACCCTCGCGCTACGTATCGTCATGTTATGCTTTTTGATGCTATGTTTGCTTTATATTTACTGTTTCTTCCCCCTCTTCTCTCTGGTAGACCTTGAGACCGATGCTGATGCCCCTGTGATAGACTACATCGACGACGACCCCTCCTTGCCAGAGCAACCAGGCAACCGAACCCCCCTCGAGCATTCCGATATCACCCATTTCTTTCCCTCTCATGCTTGCATTAGAACTGCTACTGCTTTCCGTATGATCCTACTCTGATGCATAGCCTGTTGTTGTTACCTGCTTTCATACCTTACCTGCTTGACCTAAACTGCTTAGTATAGGTTCATTAGTGATCCATCAGTGACCCCCACCTTGTCCCAGTTGCCTCGCTTTATGTTCGATTACTCGATCAACGTGATCGATGTCTAGGCCCCGAAACCGCACATCACCCCCCTAGTTGTACGACTCTGCAGCGTTACTATCGAGTGCCGAGGGTGGAACCTCTTACATCACTCCTGATGAGATCTTTGTAGTGTAGCTATACGGTCGAGGTCATCGAGGGTGATTTCCTCCTTAACCACTTCTGTTACGGCTCCGTCGTGCAACTCATCAAATGTGAACCTTGAGGGTGGATCCTCTTACGTTCACCTTGATGATAACATCGAGTGGAATTTACCGGGGGTGATTCCTCGGGTTTTCCCACTTGGTGTTAGACGCACAATTACTATGGTTACTGTGACTTTGCACTGAGCCATGTTACTAAAGACGGGTCGGCCCAGAGAGGTACCCGCGCGAGCTTAATAGCGAGTGATGTGGAGTTGGGTTGACCTGGAAGGTGCCTGTGAGATACTTACGAGGCGTGGCCGGGCATTCTTAGCCCTTGCCGCAAGTACTCGAGACGGGGCGACGGGGTCACATCGATCGTGAGTCTCTGCTCGTTACCGCGTGCTCCTAATCCACTACGATTTGGATATTTGATCCGAGGGGCCTCTGGCCTGATAGCACTAACCATCACGTGGGCATTGTATGGGCGTTCTACATCGTATACATCAGCCGAAGCTTAATAGACGTCAGCGACTGAGCGGCACGCGCCGGGTTGGACTGGTAAGTACCTGCCTTTTTGAAGGGGGTAGCTAGGTCTACTCATCGGCCGCCCACGCAACGTGCAGGAGTTCCCAGGGCGATGGCCCATGACCCCTGGGGGCATAGGTTTAGTTCGGCATGCTGACCTCTCTATTAAGCCTAGGTCGGGTTGCGGCGTATTGTTTGGCCGAGGTCGGGCATGACCCAGGAAAGTGTGTCCGGTCGGAGTTAATCGAGCGTGGTGGGTAAGTTGGTGCACCCCTGCAGGGAAGAAAACATCTATCGATAGCCTGTCTTAAGGTAACAGACACTTGGAGTTGTATCCCGATCAATACAACTAGAACTGGATACTTGTGATGAGAAATGGATATGAGATATTGATAGTATGGCTCTGGGATTGCTTTCTTGCTGGGAGTCGAGAAAGGATCTCTGGTCGAGGTTGATAACACTACTGCTACTTTACTTTATGCTACTCTACTCCCTCCTATTGCTGCAAGATGGTGGTTTCCAGAAGATGCTAGTCTTCGATAGGCTAGGCTTTCCACTTCTCTTCTGGCATTCTGTAGTTTAGTCCACAGATACAGCCCTTTTCCTTTGATACAGATGCATACTTAGTTTAGATCTGATGTAAGTCTTGCGAGTACTTTGGATGAGTACTCACGGTTGCTTTGCTACCTCTTTGTCTCCCATACCCGATTGTTGCGACTAGATGATGGACCCCAGGAGCTAGACGACGCCACTGATGACTACTACTACCCAGAGGATGCCTACTACTACGTGAAGACCGCTGACGACTTGGAGTAGTTAGGAGGCTCCCAGGTAGGAGGCCTTGCCTTTTCGATCAATGTTGCTTTTGTGCTAGCCTTCCTAAGGCAAAACTTGTCTAACCTATGTCTGTACTCAGATAATGTTGCTTCCACTGACTCTTGTGTATTCGAGCTTATGTATTCGAGCCCTCGAGGCCCCTGGCTTGTAATATAAAGCTTGTATTATTTTAATTTGTGTCTAGAGTTGTGTTGTGATATCTTCTCATGAGTCCTTGATCCTGATCGTACACATTTGCATGTATGATTAGTGTACGATTGAATCGAGGGCATCACAAGTTGGTACCAGAGCCGACTGCCTGTAGGTAGCCCCCTTTCCAACTCCTTGGCCGAAGTTGAGTCTAGTCACTGAAAAACTTTTACTAACATTGGCTGTGTGTCTTACGGGCCCACGTCGCCATATGGGTGGTATTAGGATCTTTTACTCCTCGATCCTTACTCTGGGACTCTGATCTCTCTGCTATTCGGCTTAAAATGTTTTTACTAACTCTAACATTAGGATCCCGTGACCACATTCACCCCAAAGCTGGATAAGCCATAGTTTTTTCCTTAGAATAGTATTCTGGATAGTACACACGCTGTCATGATGACAATGAAGTGGTATCCATCATACCTCTTTCATTATGCATGTTTCATCATGAATGATCCTTGTTTTTACAAATGCTCAATGCTGAACTACCCCTTGTTACTTGTTAGTAGGATGGTTAGACCCGCTGGTCGTGGCCGTGGTGCTAACGATCCACCACTGCCCGAATTCTTTGCTGGAATGATGCAACAATTTGAGATGAACCGCCAGTTCATGGAAGGAATGATGGCTCAGTTTCCTCGTCCGAACATGAATCAACAGCCAACCCCAGTAACTCTGCAGGACTTCATGCGTCTCAACCCAACTATTTACCGCAGCTCAACTCAACCCCTTGATGCTGATCAATGGCTCCGCGACATCATGTATGAAATGGAGTCTGCTAGTGTGGCCCCTGCTAGTTATGTCACATTCGCATCTTTATTTCTGAAGGGTCCTGCTGCTCAATGGTGGGACAGCCACAGGCGTACCCTGCCTACTGGAATGGTCATCACTTGGCCAGATTTCCAAGATGCCTTCCGTGCCCGCTTCATTCCTCAGGGAATCATGGACAGGAAGAAGTGAGATTTCTGCAACCTCACCCAAGGCAACAATACTGTAGATGCTTATCAGCGGGAATTTCTGGACTTGTCTCGTTATGCTGAAGAAGACATTGCAACTGATGCTCGTAGGCAAGAAAAGTTCCGTGATGGACTTCACCCTGATATTAAGCTGCCACTGCTCGCTCATGACTTTGCCGACTTTGCCACCTTGGTGAACAAGGCTATTCAGGTTGAGACTTTATATTGCTACTTGTGATATGGACCTTAGTTATGCAGTCTGTCGCTTTTATTTCTTCCATATCACACGATCGTATAAAGCTTATTTCTCCCACACTAATAAGTCATACATATTTAGAGAGAAATTTTTATTGCTTGCACCAATGACAACTTACTTAGAGGATCTTACTCAATCCATAGGTAGGTATAGTGGACTCTCATGGCAAAACTGGTTTAAGGGTATTTAGAAGCACAAGTAGTATCTCTACTTGGTGCGATGAATTTGGGTAGCATGAGAGGGAAAGGCAAGCTCAACCATGTTGGAGGATCCAAGACAATATAATTTTCTCTCAGATGTAAGAAAACATAACCCATTACGTTGTCTTCCTTGTCCAACATCAACTCTTTAGCATGTCATATTTTAATGAGTGCTCACAATCATAAAAGATGTCCAAGATAGTATATCTATATGTGAAGACCTCTCTTTCTTTATTACTTCCTATTAATTGCAACGATGACCAAAACTATGTTTGTCAATCCTCAACAACTTTTATTCATCATACTTTTTCTATGTGAGCTCATTACTCTCCATGAGATCCATATGATCTCTTTGTTTCTTTTTATTTCTTTCTCCTTTTCTTTTATTCATTTAAGATAATGGCAAAAGAATCAAGCCCTAGACTCAACACTAATCTTTATTATATAGCTCACGGACTCGATTACATAGAAGGATAATAAAGCAAAACTCACAACTAGATCATACTAAGAACTTTTATTCTACTAGATCAAGATATTACCAAAAGGATCGAACTAAGGAAAACGATAAAGATAAAAGTGATGGTGATACAATACTGGGGCACTCCCCCAAGCTTGGCAGTTGCCAAGTGAAGTGCCCATACCCATGTGGTTATGTCTATCTTTTCGGGGGTGGTGATGTGATATTCTTGGCGATGATGCCCCTCAGGATACGATTCTCCTCCTCTAGCTTATTAACTTGCTGCTTGAGGTCCATTATTTCCTTTCGGAGTTTTCCTGTAACGGCCAAAGCTCCCTGCACCCAAGGGTGTTGTATAGCTGCGGGAGAACCAGTGACACTCTTTTTTAAGAAAGAAATCTAACATTGGAAGGGATAACCGAGTTTGGAATAGCCGAGCTCTGCAGTTCTCCCATTGTGAATCCAGCTCGGAAGCGGGAAGTGACTTCTTGATCCTCTTCCATGGCATCTATTCTCTTCAATTCCGCCTCCATCTCTTCCTCCGATGCTGGCCCAAAGAGGTCAACATTGTTGTTTGGCGTTGATCTCGGTGCCGGGTGAGACACCCGACTCTCCCCGACTGACTCTTGCGAAGACATCTTGCTCTAATCTGCAGCAGCAACAGCTCGAAACACAAAACAGAGGATAATTGCATGATACGGGAGTCAAAACCTCCGGGAGATTATATAATGAATTTTTACCGACTAAAATATGTGTTGTGTACGAAAACGGAGTCCGGAGAGCACACGAGGTGCCCACGAGGTAGGGGGCGCGCCCAGGGGGTAGGGCGCACCATCCACCCTCGTGGAGCTCTCGTGTCCTTCCCGGACTGCTACTTATTTTTCTATTTTTCTAAATATTCCAAAATGGAGAAATATTGCCTTAAAAACTGTTTTGGAGTCGGTTTACTTACCGTGCCACATACCTATTCCTTTTCGGAGTCTGAAATGTTCCGGAAAGTGTCCCTTATGTATTCCTACGGGGTTACGGTTTAAATAACATTGGTTTCAACATTTATGGGATTACCTGAGATATAATGTTTGATTCTTTGACCGTTCACCACCTTCGGATTTGTGCCTTCGAAGTTGTTGATTTTTATGGAACCAGAACGATAGACCTCCTCGATAACGTAAGGGCCTTCCCATTTAGAGAGAAGTTTTCCTGCAAAAAATCTTAAACGAGAGTTGTATAGCAATACATAATCACCTACATTAAACTCACGCTTTTGTATTCTTTTGTCATGCCATCTTTTAACTTTTTCTTTAAACAACTTGGCATTTTCATAGGCTTGGGTTCTCCATTCATCAAGTGAGCTAATATCAAATAACCTCTTCTCATTGGCAAGTTTGAAATCATAATTGAGTTCTTTAATAGCCCAATATGCCTTGTGTTCTAGTTCGAGAGGTAAGTGACATGATTTTCCATAAACCATTTTATACGGAGACATACCCATAGGATTTTTATATGCAGTTCTATAGGCCCATAATGCATCATCAAGTTTCTTGGACCATTTTTTTCTAGATCTATTAACAGTCTTTTGCAAAATTAATTTGAGTTCTCTATTACTCAATTCTACTTGACTACTAGACTGAGGATGATAAGGGGATGCAATTCTATGGTTAACATCATACTTAGCAAGCATTTTACGAAAGGCACCATGAATAAAATGTGAACCACCGTCAGTCATTAAATATCTAGGGACTCCGAATCTTGGAAAAATAACTTCTTTAAGCATTTTAATAGAAGTGTTATGATCAGCACTACTAGTTGGAATAGCTTCTACCCACTTAGTAACGTAATCAACAGCAACTAAAATATGTGTATATCCATTAGAGGAAGGAAAAGGTCCCATATAGTCAAAGCCCCAAACATCAAATGGTTCAATAACGAGTGAATAGTTCATAGGCATTTCTTGACGTCTACTAATATTACCAATTCTTTGACATTCATCACAAGATAAGACAAACTTACGGGCATCCTTGAAGAGAGTAGGCCAATAAAAACCAGATTACAATACCTTATGTGCAGTTCTATCTCCAGCATGGTGTCCTCCATAACCTTCGGAGTGACACTTGCGTAGGATCTGTTCCTGTTCATGCTCAGGTACACAACGTCTAATAACACCATCTACTCCTTCTTTATAAAGAAGTGGGTCATCCCAAAAGTAATGTCTCAAATCATAGAAGAACTTTTTCTTTTGCTGGTATGTGAAACTAGGTGGTATAAACTTAGCAACAATGTAATTAGCATAATCAGCATACCATGGAGCAGTATGAGAAGCATTTACGACATTTAATTGCTCATCAGGAAAGCTATCATCAATAGGAAGTGGGTCATCAAGCACATTTTCTAACCTAGACAAGTTGTCTACAACGGGGTTCTCAGCTCCCTTTCTATCAACAATATGTAAATCAAATTCTTGTAGCAAGAGAACCCATCTAATAAGTCTAGGTTTAGCATCTTTCTTTTCCATAAGATATTTAATAGCAGTGTGATCAGTGTGAATAGTTACTTTGGAATCAACAATATAAGGTCTGAACTTATCACAAGCAAATACAACCACTAAGAATTCTTTTTCATTGGTAGCATAATTTCTTTCAGCATTGTCTAGGGTTTTACTAGCATATTGAATAACATTTAATTTCTTATCAACTCTTTGTCCTAGAACAGCACCTACAGCATAATCAATAGCAACACACATAATTTCAAAGGGTAAATTTCAATCATGTGGCTGAACAATAGGTGCAGAAATCAATGCTTTCTTAAGTATTTCAAATGCTTCTACACAATCATCATCAAAAACAAATGGTATATCTTTTTGTAATAAATTAGTCAGAGGCCGAGAAATTTTTGAGAAGTCCTTAATGAACCTCCTATAAAATCCGGCATGACCAAGGAAACTTCTTATATCTTTGATGTCCTTGGGACATGGCATCTTTTCAATAGCATCAACCTTGGCTTTATCAACTTCAATACCTCTTTCAGAAACCTTGTGCCCCAAGACAATACCTTCATTGACCATAAATGGCACTTTTCCCAATTCAAGACAAGATTAGTTTCTTCACATCTCTGCAAAACTCGATCAAGGTTGCTCAATCAATCATCAAAAGAAGATCCATAGACGGAGAAATCATCCATGAAAACCTCACAAATATTTCACAAAAGTCAGAGAATATAGCCATCATGCATCTTCAAAAGGTAGCAGGTGCATTACATAGACCAAAAGGCATACGTCTATAAGCAAAAGTACCAAAAGGGCAAGTAAAAGTAGTCTTTGATTGATCTTTGGCTGACACAGGTATTTGAGAGAAACCAGAATAACCATCTAGAAAGCAAAAATGTGTATGTTTAAATAATCTTTCTAGCATTTGATCGATAAAAGGTAAGGGGTAATGATCCTTTTTAGTAGCCTAATTTAATTTGCGGAAATCCATTACCATCCTATAACCTGTAATAATTCTTTGAGGAATCAATTCATCTTTATCATTAGGAACAACAGTAATACCTCCCTTCTTAGGGACACAATGGACATGACTTACCCACTGACTATCAGCAACGGGATAGATTATACCTGCCTCAAGGAGCTTTAGTATTTCCTTTCTTACCACTTCTTTCATTTTAGGATTCAGCCGGCGTTGATGATCACGAACTGGTTTAGCATCTTCTTCCAAATTAATTTTATGTTGACATAGAGTGGGACTAATGCCCTTAAGATCATCAAGAGTATACCCAATAGCAGCACGATGCTTCTTCAGAGTTTTCAGTAATCTCTCTTCCTCATGCTCTGAAAGGTTAGCACTAATAATAACATGATATATCTTTTTCTCATCAAGATAAGCATATTTAAGAGTATCAGGTAACGGTTTAAGCTCAAACACAGGATCACCCTTGGGTTGAGGAGGATCCCCTAAAATTTTAGGTAAATTGTTTTTCAGAATAGGTTCCTGTTTAAAGAATACTTCATCTATTTCCCTTCTTTCATTCATAAACATATCATTTTCATGGTCTAGCAAATAATTTTCTAAAGGATCACTAGGAGGTATGGCAATAGAAGCAAGACCAATAATTTCATCTTACTAGGTAATTCTTCTTCACGGTGTTGTCTACTAAATTTAGAGTTCATGAGTCGTATCATCTAAAGTGATAGTAACAACATCTCTTTTGCAATCTATGGTAGCATTAACAGTGTTTAAGAAGGGTCTACCAAATATAATGGGGAAAAAGCTATCTTGTGGGCAACCAAGAACAAGAAAATCAGCATGATATTTAGTTTTCCCACACAAGACTTCAACATCTCTAACAATTCCCATTGGTGAAATAGTATCTCTATTGGCAAGTTTAATTGTGACATCAATATCTTCCATCTCAGCAGGTGCAATATCATGCATAACTTCTTTGTATAAGGAATAAGGTATTGCACTAGCACTAGCACCCATATCACATAAGCCATGACAACAATGATCTCCTATTTTAACAGAAATAACAGGCATGCCTACCACAGGTCTAGGTTTATCTTTAGCACAAGGTTTAGCAATTCTAACAGTTTCATCACAGAAATAAATAACATGCCCATCAATATTATCAGACAAGAGATCTTTAACAATAGCAATATTAGGTTCAACTTTAACTTGCTCAGGAGGTGTATATGTTTTAATATTGCTTTTACGAACTACAGTTGAAGCTTTAGCATGATCCTTTATCCTAATAGGGAAAGGTGGTTTCTCAACATAAGAAGTAGGGACAATAGGATCATTATAAGTGACAATCTTTTCTTCAACTTTAATATGTGCATCTACTTTTACTTCTATGGGAGGATGATATTTAAACCACTTCTCCTTGGGGAGATCAACATAAGTAGCAAAAGATTCACAGAAAGAAGCTACTATCTCAGAGTCAAGTCCATATTTAGTGCTAAATTTACAAAAAATATCGGTATCCATAAAAGATTTAACACAATCAAAACTAGGTGTTATACCTGACTCCTTACCTTTGTTGAGGTCCCAATATTCAGAGTTGCGTTTAATTCTTTCCAATAAAACCCATTTGAATTCAAGATTCTTCATCATAAAAGAGCTAGCACAAGAAGTATCAAGCATGGTGCGATTGTTATCTGAAAGCCGAGCATATAAATTTTGAATAATAATTTCTCTTGAGAGCTCATGATTAGGGCATGAATATAACATTGATTTAAGCCTCCCCCAAGCTTGAGCGATGCTTTCTCCTTCGCGAGGCCAAAAATTATATATATAATTGCGATCACGATGAACAAGATGCATAGGATAAAACTTCTGATGAAATTCCAATTTCAATCGTTTGTAATTCCAAGACCCCATATCATCACATAGCCTATACCATGTCGATGCATCTCCCTTCAAAGATAAAGGGAAGACCTTTGTCACATCCCTGGTCTAGTTATGCACTAGGCTAGACCTCTTGTGAGCATCATGTTTTAATTCAAATGAAATTTGAATTGAGGGATTTTTAAAGCCTCAGAAACCTTCTAAAAATGATCAACATTAAAATCTTCTCAAAGAAGTCCAAGAAAATGTTCCTGTTATTCCATGGAAATATTGGTGAGAGGTAAAAATTTAAACCAATATTTTTGGAGTCACAGAGATATTTATTTTGGCCATTTGAATTAATCCAATAACTATTTGCTTTGGATTTATATTTAATATATATTAAATATGACTCCAAATAATTCTGGAAGTTTGTGAGTGGCTTTGTATATATTTTAGCAAGCCACATAATAAACTACAGAATTTATTAAAATGGTTTAGTTGCTAAACTAAATCAAAACAGAGACAGAAGAAAAAAAATAGAAAACAGAAACTAATAAAGAGAGGGAGAGAAGGCCACCAGGCCACCTACCTAACTTACCTGGCCCAGCACGGCCCAGCCCATCTCCACTTCCCCCCCTATCGTCTTCCTCCCTCGCCAGAAGGACACGGCGCACGCGCCCGAGCTCGCCACGCCACCAAGCTGCCTGCCTGCGTCGCCTGGCCACCGCGACGCCGCGCGTCATCTCCTCGGCGCCGCCCCGACCCCCTGGACCACCTCGCTCTCTCCCTCTCCCTCGTTTCTCTCCTCTGCTTCCTCTCTTTCACTCGCTCGAACGCAGCCGTCGCCGCCGACGAGCTCCCCCACGGCCACAGCCACCCCCTCGCTCCCTCTCCGCATCCCTGAGCTCCGTCCCGACCCCGTGGAGCTACACACATGACGCACGCGACCCCGGGAGGCCAGCAACATCGCCATCGCCGTCGTCTTCCACCTCGGGCTCCGGCCACCATCGTCGTCGATCCGCCGCACGCAGGACGTCCCCGAGCCGGCTAACCATCCCTATGGCACCGCTGTGAGCTCCGCCACCATTTCCCCCTCTTCCCCTCTTCGTTTGATTGCCGTAGCCGTCGCCCCCTTGATGACCGAAACCCGCCGCCGCCTGTGATCGCCGCCGACGTGCCTCCGGCCACCTAGTGGCCCGGCTGTCGTGCTCAGCTTCCTCCCCGCGCTGCCTAGAGCACGTAGGTGCCTCGCACGAGCCTCCCTGACCACCGTAGCGTCGACCCCGAGCTCGCCCGAGCTCCGGCGACCGCCACGGTCGATGCCAGTGACGACTCCGGCCATCTTAGGCCCAGCCGCTGCCACTACTCGACGCGGACGAGTGCCTGCGTCACGTAGACGCCCTCCGTCGGCCATTTGGTCGCCGGAGGAGGGAAACCGCACCCCTCCGCCATCTCTGGCTCCGCCGGCGACGAGCCGCAGGTCAACTCCGGCGAGTTGACCTAGGTTTGACCTTCCCCGTGTGTCACTGACATGTGGGCCACCCCCTGACATTTTAGTTAGTATTAGTTTAACACTAATTAACCTAGGTTAGTTAGCTGATTAGTCGCTGACCAGTGGGCCCCGGCCCCACAAACAGTTTAGTTAGAATTAACTTAAGGCTAATTAACTTGGTTAATTAGTTGTGTCACTGACCAGTGGACCCCGCTGGTCAGGTTTGACCTGGGGCACCCAGTTGACTCTGCTGACGTCACAGTGACGTGGTGCTGACGCCATAAATCATTTTCTGGATTTAAAATAAATTCAGGAAATTCCAGAAAATTGTATAAACTTCTAAAATTCATAGAAATTCAACCGTAACTCCAAATTAAATAAATTATATATGAAAAATTATCAGAAAAATTCAAGGAATCCATCTGTACCATTTTCATGCATGTTAGAACAACTTATAGCTGCTGTATAGCACAAATCAATTAAATGGCATTTGAATAATCACATATGGAGTTTGAATTTGAATCTTGTATTCAAACCAACTTCATTTAATCTGTTGCTAGTTGCATTAGCTCAAAACACATTCATATTGCCATGTCATGAGCATGCATCATATTGTGCATTGCATTGATTGTGTTCTTCTTTGTTGCCGGTATTGTCCCCTCTCGATAGACGTGTATCGGCGATGTGATCGATGACACCGATGAAGAACTATATTATCTTCAGAAGTGCCAGGCAAGCAAAACCCCCTTGTTCATTCCGATAAAATCCCACTCTCTCGCTCCTGCTCTCTTACTGCATTAGGACAACATCGATTCAACTGTTATTTGCTGCGGTAGTTGAACCCCTTTATCCTTTGCATGACCTGTCATTGCCACAGTAAATAGATGAAACCCACTAGCATGAGTAGGAGTTGTTTGAGCCCTGTTGTGCCTACTCATTCATGCTTGTTTGTCATGCCTGCTACTGCTTAGAGTTGAGTCAGGTCTGATTCATCGGGGATGAATCAGAGGTGTGTGAACATGTCCTACTGTGTGTGAGCTAAGTGTGTGAACACGATTTGGTAAAGGTAGCGGTGAGAGGCCATGTAGGAGTACATGGTGGGTTGTCTCATTGCAGCCGTCCTCAGGAACTGAGTTCTGTGTTTGTGATCCATGATTCAGCTACTACCATGCATTGGGCCCGAAACCAATGGACCCTCTCGGCTTCTTGATCAC
Source organism: Triticum aestivum (assembly GCF_018294505.1). Classification (NCBI taxonomy): domain Eukaryota; kingdom Viridiplantae; phylum Streptophyta; class Magnoliopsida; order Poales; family Poaceae; genus Triticum; species Triticum aestivum. The sequence continues at coordinate 487,116,847 of NC_057803.1, forward strand.
CCTTGTCCTCTGTCCAGGAGTTGCAAGTAGTTTCTGGTGTTTGTAGTATGCTGGAGGCCGTGCACAGCGCTGACCGTAGGGGTGGGCTGTGATGCGGTAGGCACGTGGCACGGTGTACCGGGCGCCCGTTTGGTGTCTCGGGAACCCTGTTCACATCGTTTGGGGCTGTGAGCGAAACTCCGGCCGGATCTCCTCATGGATGGAACCCGAATAGGCGATAAACCTGGACTAGAGACTTGAGTGTTTAGGCAGGCCGTGGCCGACACCCACGTTGGGCTTCCGCTTGAAGGTTGCCGAGTACATGTCGTGTAAACGGCGGTAAGTGGTGAGAGCGTGTGTGAAGAAGTACACCCCTGTAGGGTTAACATCATCTATTCGAATAGCCGTGTCCGCGGAAAAGGACTTCTGGGTTGCTTATATCAGTTCATAGACAAGTGAAAGTGGATACTCTAAAATACGCAAGATAAGCGTGAGTGCTATGGCTGGCGTTCTTGTAGGGAGACGGGAGTGGATCCATAGTGTTGTATTGATATGGTGAATATGTGGACTCGTGTGCGCCACCTCAAAAGAGTTGCTTGCAGTCGTAGTTTAGGATAGCCACCGAGTCAAAGCTGGCTTGCTGCAGTTAAACCCCACCATCCCCTTTGTTGATAATGATGCATATGTAGTTAGTTCTGATGTAAGTCTTGCTGGGTACATTTGTACTCACGTTTGCCTATTTTATGTTTTTGCAGAGAGACTTCGGTCTCGCTAGTAGTTCCACGTGGACTTCGACGTTTAGCTTGTTACCTCAGCTACGATCTTGTGCCCTCGGCAGGATCTGATAGACAGTCAGGCTTCTCAGCCTTTTTCATTTATAGATGTCTGTACTCAGACATGATAGCTTCCGCTTGTGCTTTGATTTGTATGCTGTGAGTGTTGGGTCATGAGACCCATGTTTGTAATATCTCGCTCCTCGGAGCCTAATGAATAAATTACTTGAGTCATAGAGTCATGTTGTGATGCCATGTTGTATTTGCACATATCGAGCATATTGTGTGTATGTTATTGAAATGCTTGGTATGTGTGGGATCTGACCATCTAGTTGTTTATCTTTAGTAGCCTCTCTTACCGGGAAATGTCTCCTAGTGTTTCCACTGAGCCATGGTAGCTTGCTACTGCTCCGGAACACTTAGGCTGGCCGGCATGTGTCCTTCTTCGTTCTTGTGTCTGTCCCTTCGGGGAAATGTCACGCGATGAATACCGGAGTCCTGTTAGCCCGCTACAGCCCGGTTCACCGGAGTCCTGCTAGCCCAGTGCTACAGCCTGGATTCACTCGCTGATGACCGACACATTCGATGCTGGGTCATGGATGCCTGTCCCTGTAAGTTTGTGCCACTTTGGGTTTACGACTAGCCATGTTAGCCTGGGCTCCTTATCATATGGATGCTAGCGACACTGTCATATACGTGTGCCAAAAGGCGCAAACGGTCCCGGGCAAAGGTAAGGCGACACCCGTGGGAATACCGTGCGTGAGGCCGCAAAGTGATATGAGGTGTTACATGCTAGATCGATGTGGCATTGAGTCGGGGTCCTGACAACCTTCTTCTTAACAACATCTCCGGGTACACCTGCAAGCTTAAATAGTCCGCAAACTTCATCCACATATATTAGATGCTCATCAGGATGTTTTGTTCCATCTCCTAAAAAGGGATTAGCTAGCAGTTTTTCTATCATACCCGAAGGAATTTCAAAGCAGTCATTTTCATTTTCAGTAGGTTCAGTAGGTTGAGGAGCAACTCTTTGCTCTACTGGTCGGGGTGAAGATACCCCGAACAAGCCCCTCACAGGATTACTTTCCATAATAACAAGTGACAGTAAATTTCAGCACACTATATAAATTTTTCCTTACCAAATTCCACCTACCAAAGGCACTTCACTCCCCGGCAACGGCGCCAGAAAAGAGTCTTGATGACCCACAAGTATAGGTGATCTATCGTAGTCCTTTCGATAAGTAAGAGTGTCAAACCCAACGAGGAGCAGAAGGAAATGATAAGCGGTTTCCAGCAAGGTATTCTCTGCAAGTACTGAAATAAGTGGTAATAGATAGTTTTGTGATAAGATAATTTGTAATGAGCAACAAGTAACAAAAGTAAATAAAGTGCAGCAAGGTGGCCCAATCCTTTTTGTAGCAAAGGACAAGCCTGGACAAACTCTTATATAGAGAAAAGCGCTCCCGAGGACACATGGGAATATCGTCAAGCTAGTTTTCATCATGCTCATATGATTCGCGTTCGGTACTTTGATAATTTGGTATGTGGGTGGACCGGTGCTTGGGTACTGCCCTTACTTGGACAAGCATCCCACTTATGATTAACCTCTATTGCAAGCATCTGCAACTACAACAAAAGTATTAAGGTAAACCTAACCATAGCATGAAACATATGGATCCAAATCAGCCCCTTACGAAGCAACGCATAAACTAGGGTTTAAGCTTCTGTCACTCTAGCAACCCATCATCTACTTATTACTCCCCAATGACTTCCTCTAGGCCCAAACAATGGTGAAGTGTCATGTAGTCGACGTTCACATAACACCACTAGAGGAGAGACAACATACATCTCATCAAAATATCAAACGAATACCAAATTCACATGACTACTAATAGCAAGACTTCTCCCATGTCCTCAGGAACAAAAGTAACTACTCACAAAGCATAAACATGTTCATAATCATAGGGGTATTAATGTGCATATAGGATCTGAACATATGATCTTCCACCAATTAAACCAACTAGCATCAACTACAAGGAGTAATTAACACTACTAGCAACCTACTAGCACCAATCCCGGACTTGGAGACAAGAATTGGATACAAGAGATGAACTAGAGTTTTGAGAGGAGATGGTGCTGATGAAGATGTTGATGGAGATTGCCCTCTCCCGATGAGAGGAGAGTTGGTGATGATGATGACGATGATTTCCCCCTCCGGGAGGGAAGTTTCCCCGGTAGAACAGCTCCTCCAGAGCTCTAGATTGGTTCCACCAAGGTTCCGCCTCGTGGCGGCGGAGTTTTGTCCGAGAAGATGGCTTGTTATTTTTTCCCATCGAAAGACTTCATATAGCAGAAGATGGCCACCAGAGGGCCACCAGGGGGCCCACGAGGTAGGGGGCGCGCCCAGGGGGTAGGGCGCGCCCCCACCCTCGTGGGCAGGGTGTGGCCCCCCTGGTGAAGTTCTTGCTCTCAGTAACTTTTATATATTTGGAAAACGTCTTTCGTGGAGTTTCAGGACTTTTGGAGCTGTGCAGAATAGGTCTCTAATATTTGCTCCTTTTCCAGCCTAGAATCCCAGCTACCGGCATTCTCCCTCTTTATGTAAACCTTGTAAAATAAGAGAGAATAGGCATAAGTATTGTGACATAATGTGTAATAACAGCCCATAATGCAATAAATATCGATATAAAAGCATGATGCAAAATGGACGTATCACGGTGCTATGTCGGGGCGGCGGCCCCGGAAGGCGGTGTCGGTTGATTGTGCTGGGCGCGACGGAGCGGTGGATGTCGGGGCGACGGACGTGAGAGAATTACTGTGGCGACCAGACATCTGTGACAACGATGATGGTGGGAGCGATGTCGGAAACACGGCAATGGTTGTGGTAGTCGGCTCTTCTCCGGCGTGTCCATGATTTTGCCTCGGTTTTCTTGTTGTTGTGGAGTGGAAGCTGCGGCAGTGGGGCCCTATGGTGTATGATGAATGGTTGTAGGTGGCCTGTTTGGCGATCTTCCGTGGTGCCAGCCGTGCCTGGTTTGGTTCTTCTGAGCTCTCCGTCAGAGTCAGAGCTGCGTTGTCTAGCTGCAGGTCGACTTGTTGTCGATATGGGTGGGGTTTGCCCTGTGTGTTTCAGTCTATGAGAGTGGGCTTGTCCCTTGTCGTGCCAGTTTTTTCCTGGATTTTCGTAATTAACTGGGCAATTCTCTTCTGCTTAATTAATAGATGAGGCAATCTTTGCCTCCGTTTCAAAAAAAATGTTAAGGATTTTTTTTTGTAGTGAGAAAGAAATATGTTCATGGATTCCTGAAATTGTGTAATATGAAATCATTTTTTGTGTGTGTCTAGATCTGAGCAATAAAAACATATTTTTTTCACCTAGATCTGCACATGCAGCAAACTGCATATAGGACATTGAGCCGAGAGAAGGGAGGAGTCTGTGAGATCGCTCCCTTAAAGGCTGAATGTACCGAATACTTCGTGGAAGACAAACTTCACCAATTTTTAGTGAAGCAAAGAATCTCCATATAAGTTGAACAAGTATTACTATATTATGATGTTTTATTATGTTGCATTATTGGTTTGTGAGTTTGTAGTATTATTATGTTTAATAAGGCCATAATGTTTTAGCTTGAGATATGGTTATTTTTTTGACTGGAGCTTGAGATATGGTTATGTTGTGGTCATTCTATTTTTGGAGATCCTACATTTGGTATAAAAGAACAAATGGGCAGTCATTTCGCCACTATGTTATGTGTTACTTATGTTTTCGAAGCCTTCTTCCTACTACTAGAAATATAAGTACATTGCAATATTTCAACTTTTGGTGTGAGATCAAGTAGGAAGACCGAATTTGAAGCTTGCATTTTGGGTTTTCCTATTACAACCAGATCTCACACCTTTAGAACTTTAGTAGATGTTGAGAAGCACACACGTTCAAAGAGTGCCCTTTTGTTCCATGGTCCGCTTGATATGCTTGAAAATTTCTTACAACAAAGGAATTATGCCAATCCTTTATTTTTATTTTTATTTGCGGGTGAATCCTTCAATTCATTGACATGCCCTTAGTTTTCATTGGTTTCAACAAGACGGATTCTTTTGGAAAGCATCATCACATCCATTACTAATTCCATCACCGAACATAGATATTTTAGCATGTCTTCACTATTTTTAAGCAATCAAACCGTTTTGGTTACTGTGCATACATAATTTTGGCAAAGTTTAGCAGTGTGCTCCCATTTTAAAGAAAAAAGGCTTATAACTTCTATGAGTTGTGAGTAATTTTGATTTTTTTAGTGCAGTATATATATGCATACACTCATCCCTACAAACACGCACGTAGATCCTACCCCTATGAGCACCTTCGAAAGACTGAGCCGACATATCATCTTAAAATTGATGAAGTCACCATAGACGTATTGTAGTCGGCAAGAATGTCTCTTCCCACTAAACGCACATAGTTGGAAATCCTGAAATAAATCTAGAAATAAATGCAAGAACCAGGACTTGAACCCTGATGGAATGGGGATACCACCGACCTCCTAACCATCCAACCACGGATTGGTTCGCGAGTAATTTAGAATTTGGAATGTTAGAGTTGTGTCGAATATTGTGTACAAGTTAGGTTACAGTTGGACTCTGAGTTGTATTGTGTTTAGATAGGATATGGAGTCGTGTCCTAGTAGGACACTTGTATTCTAGGCCTCTCATATATAGCGGGGTAGACACACGATGTAACTGATACGTCTCCAACGTATCTATAATTTTTGATTGCTCCATGCTATATTATCTACTGTTTTGGACATTATTGGGCTTTATTATCCACTTTTATATTATTTTTGGGACTAACCTATTAACCGGAGGCCCAGCCCAGAATTGTTGTTTTTTGCCTGTTTTAGGGTTTTGAAGAAAAGGAATATCGAACGGAGTCCAAACGGAATGAAACCTTCGGGAACGTGATTTTCTCACCGAATACAACTCAGGAGACTTGGACCCTACGTCAAGACAATTAACAGGAGGTCACGAGGTAGGGGGCGCGCCTGCCCCCGCCCCCTCCCCGAGGCGCGCCCCCACCCTCGTTGGCCCCCTGTTGCTCCACCGACGTACTTCTTCCTCCTATAAATATCCACGTACCCCCAAACGATCAGGGACGGAGCCAAAAACATAATTCCACCGCCGCAACTTCCTGTATCCACAAGATCCCATCTTGGGGCCTGTTCCGGAGCTCTACTAGAAGGGGAATTGATCACGGAGGGCTTCTACATCATCATCCAAGCCCCTCCGATGAAGTGTGAGTAGTTTACTTCAGACCTACGGGTCCATAGTTTGTAGCTAGATGGCTTCTTCTCTCCTTTTGGATCTCAATACAATGTTCTCCCCCTCTCTTGTGGAGATCTATTCGATGCAATCTTTTTTTTGCGGTGTGTTTGTTGAGAACGATGAATTGTGGGTTTATGATCAAGTCTATCTATGAATAATATTTGAATCTTCTCTGAATTCTTTTATGTATGATTGGTTATCTTTGCAAGTCTCTTTGAATTATCAGTTTGGTTTGGCCTACTAGATTGGTTGTTCTTGCCATGGGAGAAGTGCTTAGCTTTGGGTTCGATCTTGCGGTGTCCTTTCCCAGTGACAGAAGGGGCAGCAAGGCACGTATTTATTGTTGCCATTGAGGATAACAAGATGGGGTTTTTATCATATTGCATGAAACTATCCCTCTACATCATGTCATCTTGCTTAAGGCGTTACTCTGTTTTTAGCTTAATACTCTAGATGCATGCTGGATAGCGGTCGGTGAGTGGAGTAATAGTAGTAGATGCAGAATCGTTTCGGTCTACTTTTCTCGGACGTGATGCCTATATACATGATCATACCTAGATATTCTCATAACTATGCTCAATTCTGTCAATTGCTCAACAGTAATTTGTTCACCCACCGTAGAATACTTACGCTCTTGAGAGAAGCCACTAGTGAAACCTATGGCCCCCGGGTCTCTTTCTCATCATATTAATCTCCATCACTTTATTATTGCTTTGCTTTTACTTTGCCTTTTACTTTTTACTTTGCATCTCTATACCAAAAATACCAAAAATATTATTTATCATCTCCATCAGATCTCACTTTCGTAAGTGACCATGAAGGGATTGACAACCCCTAAGCGCGTTGGTTGCATTGAGCTATTGTTTTTGTGTAGGTACAAGGGACTCGAACGTAGCCTCCTACTAGATTGCACTACAAAAATAAGACACATCCGTGACATTTTGGGCCGAACGAAAAAAAATTCTGTCATACATATGACACTTCTATGACGATAATTGTGACAAAACCCCGTATCATCATAGATGTGGTGGGCTCCTACTTCTATGACAAAAAATCATGACAGTAAATGGGCTTTTCGTCCTGGGTGGGCCGGAGACGCAGCTGCATGACATTCTTTGGGCCGTACATGACGGAAAAAACCATGGTAGAAGCGAGGGGGAGGAAAATTTCGGGGAGTTCCCGGTTACGGTGGGAGGTTGGGGGCCGAGCGATGCGCGTTTCTCTCCTACACGTACGCGCGTGTGTGCGAGGTGTTGGCTCTAATTGAACCCGAGCGAGGCGTTGGGCTCTAACTGAACCCGAGCGATTGCACTGCAGGCTACGCGTTACTGAACCCGAGCGATCGATCGATGGCTATTAACTGAACCCGATCGAGCGATTCCTTCGCTACTGCTGCTAACTGAAGCCGATCGATGGAATGAACAGTGAGCGTTGCGGGGGGTTTGGATGAACAGTGAGCGGTTGCGTTGCCTCTGGATGAACAGGACCCCGTGGTGTGGTGGAGGGCTGGATGAACAGTAGACGGTGGAGGGGTGCCCGTGGAGGGGTGGATGAAC